>NW_008684198.1:71400-81448 GCF_000695815.1 Acanthisitta chloris
CTGAAGAAAAACCAACTAAACGTTCTATCATCACGGTTGAGGAGCTGACAGAGATAGAACGCTTGGAGGATCTGGACACTTGTATGGTAAGACACATTCCTCAGCCCATGTGGTTAAGCATGCAAGTAACTGGAGGAAAAATGCTTTTCAAAATATCATTTAGCAAATTCATGGTATCAGGAAACTGAAGTTAGGCATTAGCTACTAGAAAAATAGATGCTAACTTGGAAGATTTTTTCCGAGTTGCATATTGCTATTCAGCAAAGGAAAAGCTTTTCCCTGTTCTTCACTTCTTTCCTGGTACCTATTCAAGAGCCTTTCCCTTGCATACATTGCTGCAATCAAGCTGACAGAGTAAACATCTCTTCCGCTGGCCACAGTTTCACAGAAGTTCAGTTGCAGTAGTAGATTGGGCCATACTGTCCTTTGACAACATGCTACTTTCTGCCTTTGTCTTCCTTCTACTTGATATGGATTCCTCTCACCTGTGACAAAAAATGTTTTTGCCTGGAAGTTATCTTATTGACCATGAACAGAAGTTGATATTTTTTTTAATTAGATTTTGAACATATGGAAAAAGTCTTAAAGCCTTGAGTCTGGGCTGCACATGATCGTAGAGGGAAAGCTTTTCAAAAGTAACTGAGTTGGGTGTTTGAGACTCGATAAAAATGCTGAATGTAGATCGTTGTCATGCCTTTTAATGTCCCATGTGTGGCTTTATTATAAAGCTGTCTCTGTGCCTTATCATGATCCTTTACAAGATGTGAATCCACAGGGTTATAAATAAGTGGGTTGCTAACTGTTTTCAACCTCAAATCCCCCTCCACCCAGCTCAGTCTGTTGAGGAACTCTACTGTGGACCAGAACTTCAGGGAGCACTTGTCTATTGCAAATTAGTCAGTCTAATAAGTGGTCACTTCTGGATGGGCTTTCTGCTTTGCCCTCCTACCTGACTACATAGCCATGTGCTCTCACAAGGAGCTAAACTGGCAGAAAAACTGATTGCATCTGTTTGTAGAAGGTTTGTTGATTCAGATCCCTGAATAAACATACTGCAGTGTCAGACAAGTACAGCACAAGAGAAGGAGCAGCAGGGTTGCTCCTTTCAGCTGCAGCTATCTGCTGGTCTCATTTAGCTATGAAACAGAAGCACACCTTTGTTTGAAATATCAACTTAAAGTAGTTCTCTCTCCTTTCCAAATCTCCTCCTTTACCAAGAAGAATATCTGATACAATATTTGTCTGAACATCACAGTTCACACACTGGTGTTGAGTGCATCTACTGACTTATCCATTGGTATTATCAAGTTTCAGAAGCTTTCCATGGCCAACATTCAGTAATGATTTTGAGCCCTAAATCCTATGGGAGAGAGTAATCCCAATAAAATACATGGCATCTGAACCCTGTACTTGTAAGTTAGTTTTTGCATGCTGCCTTTATATAGAGAAAAATAAGCTAAGGGCTCATTTTGACACCCCACCTTCCCCTTTAAATTTATTCTTGCAGCCTGTTAAGGATAATACTGAAAATGTTAAAAAATAGGTCCTGTCTTTGTCTCATATCACCATGGTTATATGAAAGGGTCATATCACTCTGCTGTTATCTTTCACTTTGGTCATATTAAAATAATGGAAATGTGATGATGCTTACATTCTTTAAAAGATGCATTAGGTGCTTACCGTACTTATTTTCAGAAGTGTTTGTATCTCTCTTCATTATCTTCATTCACCCTCATCTTGCACAAAGATACCTTTGTGGCCCAGATTCTCATCAATATCGAATGTCTAAAGAGAATGAAGCATCAAATAAGCATGAGACAGTAATCTTAGTGCTAAAGAATCCATTTATTAAAAACTGTAATCCGTATTTGAGAGCTGCTTTTTGCATCCTGGCTGCAGGTGATGTTGGTTGCTGTTGTAAAAATACATTGATAAATAGATGGAATGATAGAATTGTTTGTGTTGTAAGGGACATTAAAGATCATCCAGTTCTATGGGCAAGGACACTTCCACTAGACTGTATGGCTCAGAGCCCCATCCAGTCTGGCCTTGGACACTTCCAGGGATGGGACCTCCACAACTTTCCTGGGCAACATCTTCCACTGCCTCACCACCCTCATGATATAGAATTTTTTCTTAATATCTAATTGTGATGACCCCCTCTTTAAGGGAGGGGAAACACCTAAGACTTGTAAATGTTCATGGTTGAAAGGAATGACAAAAGAGTCAGAGGGTCTGCAAAGAATCACAAAGTTTTATTAGTAAGTTACACACTTAGCATGGAAATTGGTGTATTAGTCCCTGACCTACTATATAAGCATGCAGCAGTGGGGTTTGGATAAAAGGGTAGGGTGAAGGAGAAAAGAGAAATTAAAACAGGAGAGATGCATTAAAGAAAGGAATGAAATAAAAGAAAAAAGAGAAGAATGAAAAAGTAAGAGGGAAAAGGAAAGGGGGGGAAAAGAGATCACCAGTTCAGGTTCCAGCATCAATCCATCTGATGGGATGTTGATCCTGGCTTCATGCCTGCTCCGGTGTTGATCCAGCTGACAAGCGTCAGTCCAAGAGACAAGGTGTCCAGAGGGAGCAGCTGCCATGGGCTCGCTAGGGGAACTTTTTATGGACGGGTTCCTCTGCCCCCAAGATTGAGTGTCTTGCTTTCTGTAAGTTGTTCTCATCCCCAGGAGCTATAATAAGGATGTTTGTCCCAGACAGGTGCTGTCCTATCTCCTCATGGCTCCCCATCTTCAGCCAAAACTTGCCCTTTCTCATGGCATGTTTATACCAGCAGTCCTTGGTTGGCTCCGCAGCCATCCCATTATTGATGTTTGAGACATGCACATTAGCTCCATTAAATAGGAGCTCATTAGACAGCACTGGTTCCTGGGAACAGACACTGCTTCTGGTGACCTCAAGAAGGGCTTAGTCCAGGGGCAGTTCACCAAGGCTGAAGCCTAACGAGCGTTTCTTAGCCACATCTCTGGGTCTCTATGCTAATCAAAACCCACCCCCTTTTCACTGAAGTAATTTGCCCTTTTCCTATTACTATATGGCCTTCTCCGGCCTTCTTGTAAACCCCCTTTAGGTATGGGAAAGCTGCTGTAAGGTCTCCCAGGTGCCTTCTCATCTCCAGGCTGAACAACCCCAACTCTCTCAACCTGTCTTTATAGGAAAGGTACTCCAGCCCTGCGATCATATTCATGGCCCTCTTCTGGACTCGCTCCAGCAGGTCCATTTCCTTCTTATGCTGGGGTTCTGCTACTGACCACAGTACTCCAGATGGGGTCTCTTGAGAGTAGAGTAGAGGGAGAGAATCTCCTCCCTCGACCTGCTGGCCATGCTTTTTTTGCTGCAGCTAACAATGTGGTTGGCCTTCTGGACTGTGAGTGCACATTGCCATGTCATGTTGAGCTTCTCACCCACCGACTCCCCCAAGTGATTCTCCTCAGGACTGATCTCTGTCCATTCTCTGCCCAGCCTGTGTTTATGCTTGGGATTGTCCTGGCCCACATGCAGGACCTTGCACTTGACTTGTTGAACTTTAACATTCGCACAGTGCGATAGCCCCAAAGGCTGAGCAGTAGAGGGATTTTTGCTAAGCTAGTGTATTAGTTTCTTGCAACTAAAAGCACCTTAAGAATGTATCTTCTGTGTAGAGTTAGTAACTTCAAAGACATCACTTTCCAAATTATATATTTTAGCTATGGAAAAATCCTACATATTTGATATTCTCTTGATAAAAATAACCTGATTTTAAGTGTCACACAGGTATTTGCGTGGAAATGAGGAACCTTCTGAAAGGGCCATCAGTGAATGCTTTGTGAGCTGGTCAGTGCAGGAAACAGATATGTTGCTGAGGGATTTTACTAGACAGAGAAGCATATGGTTTTATGAATTATTGTTATGAGCCTAATTTCCTGTGATTATTTTAAATCTTAAATGAAAAATAGCTATTTAGATCTGACTTCCCAAAATGGCATTAATCCAGAACACTGCCTTGTTTGATCATTGGAAATCCCTATGGATTATGAAGTGTAATAATAAAGCAGATCTTAGCCTTTTGAGTAATTATGCATGTGGCTGTGTGTTCTGCAAACCCTTACACCTGGAACCTTGGATTGCAGCTTGGTATTATGCTTGTTTGGGAGCTTAATCTCTTATTCCCAAAAGAATTTGGAACGTGGGATGAGTCTGATCATGTTGCTGGGATGCCAGGAAAAACTTGCCTATTCTAAGCCCTGTCTATCAGCTTGCTCCAGCTAGCTGTCAGGATGTCTTGGGAAGAAATTGTTTTGGTCATGTATGGTAAGCACTGAGCTTGGACCACCATTTGGGGAAAGTTGTGTTTTTTCCATTTGCAAAATGGGATTCATTTTGCAAACCCCTATTATCTTCAGTGAGCCTCTTTTCTTTGTTCTTGTTTTCTTCAGCAAGCCTATGTAGGATTAGTATTCTGGCTGAGGTAATATATACAGCAGCATGTTGTTACTCACCAGCTTCCCTTGATGCTGTATTTGAACAATGTGGGTAAAATCTGGATCTGGATTCAGTTTTGACTTTATGGTTATAGGTATAGCACTGAAGCTAGATGAATGACTATGATTGAGATAGAGGTATTGGTAATAAAATGCTTATGAGCTATTTGTTGTTGTATGTGGATTGAAAGTGGAACACAGAATATTTTGGAATGCTTGGAGTGGCAGCACAGGGATCTGAAAACTCCAGTGTGGGTGATAGAGTGAACTAGCAGGCAGTGATGTGTTTCAGAGCCTGCACATCTATTCTCAAGCAGGGTGCAGAGTGGCTGTGCCTGGGAGGATTTCCCTCACAGAGTAGAAAGTTAGATATATATATAATCTTCTAAATTGGATATGTATAAACAACACAGACAAGACAGAATGAAATATCACAAATGGGCCTATGAAATAAACCACTGAAAAACAGACTTTTAAATGTTATTTCTAGTATTTTCTGTTGTGGGAATTAGGACTTTCGAAATGTCAAACTGTGCAGTTAGTGCTTATTAGCTTCATCTTAGGGTATGTTTCTCATCCAGCCCTTAACAGTGGCCTGAGAGCTCATAATATGAAAGACTTGTCAGGCATACCAGAATTTGCTAGTCTGTTAAATGAGTTGTGAAGAACAGTGGGAGCGATTGAGTGGTCCAGCGTAGGATGCGATTGCCGGAACATTATGCATCCGAGAGTTTCTGATCTCCCTGAGCTGCAGTACAGTAAATTGATGCTTCCCTAATCTGCAGCTGTCTTAGTTGTCTACATTTAATTAGAGCTACATTGATGGTAATAAGTCATTAGATAAAAGTTGCTTGCAAGTAAGATGGAAAGAAAAATCTTTATGCAGAAAAATGACTTACTGTTCTCAGATTAAAGGAAAAACCATGACCTGCTTTTCAGAGCTTAGACTCAATCATGAATTAACTTCATAAAATAGTATGGTTTGTTTAAATTTTTCTGCACCTGTATGGTGAGTGTGACACATTTTAAACTCATGCATGCATTTTAAAACTAGCTTTATAAAAAGCACGCTTTTTTACTGGGATTGAATGTCATGTATCTTGTGTAATTGTGTAGGTAGATATTGATTTTAAGTTGCTTAATGTTCCTAGTTATACTTTATTCTTTCATAGCCATTAGTTCTTTGCAGAAGTAAGAGATATTAAATAATGCTCAATTCCCCACCAAAAGGTAATGGAACGTCTTTATAAGATTGTGTTTAGCAGCTTTGGAACATTTCTTGCTTTGAATTTGACTTCCAGAATTTGGCTTTCAGAATACTAAAGGAATGAGTAAAGGGAGATCACTAGAGTTGAGCCAGTATTTAAAGATGTTTTGAGAGAAATAGCATTTTATTACTAAAAATCTGTGTGCCCATCAATATTTAATATCCATTTCAGCAAGATCATTTTATTAGTGTAGGTAGTAACAAGTATACAGCCAGGATAAGTATTGTTGCAGCAAGCAGAGGTTATTTGTGTTATGAAGAGGTGTGATAGGAGGTTGTTTGAAACATGTTAAGGAATTGTAGGTTGTAATACACAAGTTTACTTATAATTCTTTAAAGCATTTCAAGGTAACATTAGATGGTAAATTGTGTTGTGGCTAATAGAAAAGGGCTGCCCATGATGAATATTGAATCTTAGCCATTCCTCATCTATTTCTAATTTTAACCACAGAAATTGACTTTAATGCTAGACAGTTTAAAAATAAATAATGAGAAATATATTGTTTGAGTCTGTATTGAATGATAAATTTCACCTGTAGAAAATTTGAGAAGTAGGGAAGAAAATTTGCAGAACACTTGTAGATTGGATGCTTTTTCCTGGAAATGTACTAGCTAGCCGTTGTCAAAGATTTAGCAGATGAGTCCACTATCCAGGTAAAGATGACCCTGTGTGTTTTGAAGGGCAAGGAGTGTTTGGACCTCAATGTTTTCAGAGAAATGTGAGAAATGGCACTCACCACACCAGAATTAAATTTATTTAAAGAAAAAGAAAAAATAAAACTCACAAAGCACCACCTAAAAGCTTTTCTCTCCTACCCCTTCATCCAAATCAAATTAGAATTAGAACAACAGACACCTCTCCAGTTGCTTTCACTGCAGAAGGAGAAGAGCATGGTACAGACTCAGGTACATGTGCAGTGACACTGCAGGAAGCAAAATTAAGGCAGAGAATCTCTTGTATGCTCTGACATACTACCACATCCGATTCTTGTTGCTCTCTATTTACCTGCAGCAGAATTGTCTCAAGGATAGAGAATCAGCTTTTTGGATGAAAGACTGAACACCTACTGCAATAAAATCCCAGTTCCTGTTAAACTCCGTATGTTCTCCTGAGCTATAAATATAGCTCTAGCTCTGTGACTGACTTAATCCAGCAAAAATAATTGTTTTTGCTGAAAAGAGTATTTCCACTTTCCCCTGTACACAACTCGCACTTTCCTGCCCACATTCTCATACTTGTACTGATGTTCACACAGCCTCACTACAGACTGGGTATGGGAATTGATTCAGCTGAAAATTAAGCTTTTTACAGAGGATTTCTTTCCCAAGTTAGTTTACAGACTGACTTGTCCTCTGGTTGAGTCCGCAAAACAAATCCTGAGCGGCAGGAACAAGCAGACAGGGACGAGGGCAAAGGCAGCAGCCTGGATGAATGCTGGATTAAATTGATTGTGACATTTGAGTTTGTCTCTTGTATGCATTGCAGCAATGGGCCTTTGATGTGTAGTAAATACAACACTCTGTGGGAAACTAGGAATTGGCATTATTGTATGGGAGAGTATTCGTGGCTTCTGAAAAGGCTCCATCACAGGCATGCAAGCAAATCTACTAGGAGTCCAGTTTCTGACTCACCCCAAACTAGGACAGTTGATGAAAATGTCACCAAGAGGAGCACAGCACAGTGCCAGTGTCTTCCCTAAGCCCTTCCCCACACATGCAGTGCTATGGGTGAGAAAGTATGAGACAAAGGGAGCCAGTGTGATCATTTTGCAGAAGCTGTGAATATCTTATTTGCAAGTTGTGTGTTGGCCTCACCATTAATACTACAAATACCCAAACTAGGACAGTTGATGAAAATGTCACCAAGAGGAGCACAGCACAGTGCCAGTGTCTTCCCTAAGCCCTTCCCCACACATGCAGTGCTATGGGTGAGAAAGTATGAGACAAAGGGAGCCAGTGTGATCATTTTGCAGAAGCTGTGAATATCTTATTTGCAAGTTGTGTGTTGGCCTCACCATTAATACTACAAATACATTAATTTTAATTGTGAATATTTCTTACCTGTCTTTTCCTGGGTTCCTTTATATATAGTTTTGCAGCATGCTCACTGCCCTTTGAGTTCATTGTCCATGCTATTCAATACCTGTTCACATGTATATGCTACAGAGTACAGGCTTATGTGGTGTTACATATTCCCAGCTGAAACACTCAGAAAGAAACCTGGCTTTCAATGTCTTTTCTTGGTTTCTGAGTGGAAGGAGGTGATGGATAATTGATATATAGTATGTTTTTCTTAAACCAACTGAGATTTCTCAGGGTTCAGAGCTGTTTCTCATAGTCTAGGGTTCGTTTTTGGCACAATATGAAGTAAATGAAGAATGTGATAAACTGCTTCTAATAACAGCACTTAATGCTTGTTTAAGAAAAAAGGTAGTGTAAAATTGGAGATCATTTTCTGCTTAGGTTAAAATGAGAATTGTGGAATGCAGCTGCTGGGTATTCTCTGTGTGGTGACACTTCTGTATGAGGCACTTGTCTTCCCATAATATTGATGGTTTGTTTTGCATTAGTAGACCCAGATTTCTGTTGAGGGAGGAGAGTGCAATTTCAGCTCGCAGGTACTAAACACCACGGTCACTCCCCCACAGTGGGATGTGTGAAAGAATTAGAAAAATAGGTAAAACTTGTGGTTTGAAGTAAAGACAGTTTAATGGGGCAGGAAAATAAAGGCAGATAGGAATAGTGATAAAACAATATGCAAAACAAGTGATGTACAATGCAGTTGTTCACCTCCTGCTGACCAATGCCTAGCTGGTCCCTGAGCAGCTGACCACCACCACCTGGCCAACTCCCAGTGGCTATATAGGCTGAGCATGATGCCATATGCTATGGAGTGTCCCTTTAGTCTATTGCAGTCAGTTGTCCTGGCTGTGTCCCCTCACAACTTCTTATGCACCCCCAGTCTCCTCGCTGGCAGATCACTACAGGCCCCAAAAATTCACAGTCATTTGCTCTTTACTAACATGAGATAGGATCTTACTGCAGGGATACATCCACCACTTAGTAGTGGGGATTTAGCTGATCTGCATAAAATGAGGAGAAAGAATCTATTTACCTCTAAGTTCTCTAGTCTAACAGGAAGATGTTTTGGAAGAAACCTGATATGAAAAACTGAAAAGTCCTTGACTTAGTGTAAGCACTGTTCAGCAGCAGTTACAAACACCAGCATGTTATCAACGTTGTTCTAATGCTAAATCCAAAACACAGCACTATACCAGGTACTAGGAAGAAAATTAACTCATTCCCAGATGAAACCAAGGTGATAGTTAAATCCCCTGTGGCAGTAATTGTCTGACTGAGTTTCCATCATTTTATTTCGTGTGTCATGGAAAAGCCACATTGAAAGGAGAGTTCAGTAATAAAGCACTTATTGAAACACTGGTCTTGAGGGTTGAACTTCCCTGCAGTGAATTTAAGAGGGAGGTTACCTCTAACAAGTTAGGCTGTGCAAGACAAAAAGGTCTTGATCATGTAGCTTTGCAGTCTGTAGATAGTGCCAGCCCTGGCTGCTCAGTCCCACCATTCACCACTCTACCAACAAGAATTTGAATGCCCAGGCTGCCCCACAGGCATCTCAGCAGGCACCAGTTAGCTGTCACAGGCTGCAGTCTGCTGATGGACACCCATCCACCACTTGGTGAGAGAAGTGACTATCCCTACCTGTGTTCACTTGCCCATACAGCCATACTTTACCTGGAGCTTGGTTGCCTGCTTCAGGTAAAGTTAACAGGTTATGAGGACAAAGCCCCTTTGCACAGGCTGGGTCGGGGGCACTCATGTGGTCCCTTTTGCCAGTAGAGCTGTGGAATCAGTTGATGTTCAGCACAAACAGATAGAGAATCATCTTCCCACAGCCTCTATTTATAAGAACCTTCTTGTTATTTCCCATGGCAGATTAGCAGGAGCTCCTTTACAGTATCATAGAATCAACCAGGTTGGGAGAGACCTCAAAGATCACCGAGTCCAACCCTACCGTCGTTATTAGACCATGGCACTAAGTGCCACATCCAGTCTCGTCTTGAAAACCTCCAGGGATGGTGAATCCACCACCTCCCCGGGCAGCCCATTCCAATGTCTGATTACTTTGTCTGTAAAAATATCTTCCTAATATCCAACCTAAACCTTCCCTGGCTGAGCTTGAGTCTGTGCCCTCTTGTCCTACTGCTGGTTGCCTGGGAGAAGAGACCAACCCCCACCTGACTACAACCTCCTTTTAGATAGTTTTAAAGGGTGATAAGGTCTCCCC
>NW_008684199.1:0-425 GCF_000695815.1 Acanthisitta chloris
ATGCTAAAGTTATTTCCGAAAACATTAGTTTCTCTCCACAAAAACCAACCTTCCATCTCAAATTATTTTACCATCGTAAAAGTTCATACCAAATAAAGAAAGCCACTGTGCCTTTTGTTAAAGGCAAAACAGTGTTTAGCAATTTCTGACTTACAAAGATTCAAAACTGATTTTTGTAGCTAGTTTTCATGAAGAAGAAAAATAAATTGCTTAGCTGATTCATTTAAAGCTCTCTTTTTAGATATTCTTCCAAGGAAAGAGGGAAAGCATTGCAAAGTATGACTTCAAAAAGCCACAGAGAGGAAAAAAAAAAATAAAATCAAGAACATGGGACAACGAGAGTTTTTACTTATTTTACTTACCTTTCACAATTGGGAAAATGCTAGACACATTTTTGTTCCTTGACCTCAAAAGAGGGGGTGAAA
>NW_008684200.1:0-58902 GCF_000695815.1 Acanthisitta chloris
ATATATATATTTGACTGTACATTTATTTTAAATATTTATTTAAGTTCAAGTAGCTTTGATGTTAGCTTCCTAAGTCCACATGAGCAGCATTGTTCACTACAGGTAGCATTAACTTTTTCTGATATTACTAAGACAGTTGAGTTTGGCTTGCACATTTATGCATAAATGATGGAATCTGTTTACATAACACATTGTAGAATAAAGACTTCTGTTGAATTTCTCTTTAGTTTCAAAGCTAATACAGTTTTTGTTAGTGCTCATCCTACTTTATTTTACAAAACTGCTTCACAGAAAGAATTGAGACACCCTGACAGTGGAAAAAGTTAATTCTGCACGATTTCACCTAGAACAAAACTTAAATTCTTCTATAATTTATACAAATTCTTGTAAGCCACAAATTAAGTAATAGATTTTTCATGGGATCTGCAGAATTTGATGGTAATATCTAGTTTTATTTGAATGCAGGTATATTTTTCTATTCAAATGCTATTTTTGTGCAAACAAATTGCTGCTGCAAGTTAAAGATTCAGGTCAAGTCTCTATAAAACTGAAGACCCTATACCTACCTGAGAAAAAAATATTAATATGGAACACACTACTTTGCTCTCACTATGGCTTGGGTTTATTTTTTTTGATTTGATCTCAATATATTTTTTAAAAGCATAGAATAATTTTTACATTTTTAAAAATGATGTTAGTTAAAAACAGAAAGTGGCAAATGACACTGATGTACAAACATAGAATTTCTTTTAACTCCAATGGATTAGGAAACTATTCTCCAGATCACACCTGACAAGGAAGGCAAAACGCATACACATTGCATTACAATGGGACAAAGTAATACTATAGGTATTTTAAGAGAATAGTAGCTCTATCCTTTCATTGTTCACTTCCTATGAATTGAGTCATGTAGGTACAGATCCACTTCGTGCCATGTAATCTGACATTGCAATGCTACTTTTCAATTTATCTTCCATTTGGTGAACACACAGGAAACCTCAGTGACAGCCTCTTAAACTTCCTTTGATTACTGCAGTGCTCAAGTGTTCCTCTAAATTAGAATTACTGTAGTCCAAAAAGGGCCTTGTAGGAAAGGGTTGAATGTATTACACAGGACAGGTCACCTCACAATAGCCTGTTATTATAGTTAACACTTGCACAGTCCTGCTTAGAGAAAAGGCACTACCTATTAAAGCATCCTGTCAGATTTAAAATGCACAAGCATGCCCTAGATAAGCTTACCTAATTTTAACAGAGCCGTACATATCTCAGTGCCCTTAAGAAATACACCAAGAAAACTTTAAATACTGCAGCTATATACCATTCATACACAGAGTATTTTATGGCCCATCTGCATTTTCTATTAATCTCCTTGGCTTTGAATTCCAGTGTTAACCACTTTTGTCTGTTTTGCTTCTTCACCTCATTCTGGGTGGACGCACTTTTGTCTGCTTCTTCACCTCATTCTGGGTGGACGCAAAAAAATTCTAAATTTGTACTGTATATCAGCAGCAGTACTTATTAATTTCTTTTGTTGTTTTCTACCTTAAGAACAACAGTAGCTTTATTGGCAACTTGCAGCATTGTCCAGGGGCAAGAAAGCTTCACAGCAGTAAGTCTTCTGTTAAAAATGCTGACACCCTCCTGCACACATATACCAGAATAGTGCATTTTCTCAGCTTTTACCTTGATTATAAATAGAATCACAACACCTGTACTATCTAGTAACAGTATAATCTGGTCACTCACATTTTCTTGTCTCTCAAATGATGAGTATCTCTGCCAATCAAATGACAAGCTCAAATTTAGACATTACTATTTTGTCAACAGATGATATGGTCTTGCTTCAGAAACCAAATTGTGTATTTGCACTTTTATTCTTTATCTATCCTTCTGGAAAGATTATATACATAGATAGAAATATGGCAGAATATAATATACAACATTTCCTGTATTGCTTTCACCAGAATAAAGAAATCTCTTCTTTGCATGACATTGTCCACTCAAAATGCCATTTTTAGTCACTTTTCAAATTATTTTTTTTAAATTTACCTAGGCCAGAACAGAATTGTTTGGGAATATTATATACTTTCTAGGAACTTGGTTTTGTTGTTTTGGGTTGTTTTGTTTGTTTTGTGAGTCACAGCAAATCCAACAAAGAATTGCAAGCAGGCTCCTATTTTTATGATCATTAATTAGCAGTAGGCTCTCCCTCTCTCCTCATCTCAGGTGTGTCTTATCTCTACTTGCATTACTGCTTTCCCTTTTAACTTATGTATTCAGTCTAAGGATAGTTTACAGCAAGCATGCAAATGATTAGCTAATGGAACACTTGTTAGTGGCTTCTGTCATGCATGCTCAATTTAATAATCTTTTATGAATCTGTCATCTGCAGAAGACGTCCAAACTGCAGATCTGATGCAGCTGAGGCAACAAGCTACATGAACTAATGAGTAAATTCTTGGGAGGAAAAACAAGTTTAGTATTTCTACACTGTAACAGGGAAGTGTTTACAATTGGAAGCGTTTTAAAGTGGTTCCCATCTCATAGTCTATGCAAAACAAATAAAACCTCTGCCAGGTTATCTATGCACTACTGTTGTTTTTTCCACCACGCAGAACAGCTTCACATCTTCTAAAATAAAGCCAGATACTCAATGGACTCTTTAATCAGAGACAAAAATGTACAAAACTAGGGCTTGTTTTGACTGTTTTAAAACAATTCCTTCCTGGTGTTTGCATTTCATGTTGCGTTAAACCATATATCAACACCAATCTATTCAATTCAGTGAGTTCCAATATTAAACTATATATCAACATCAATCTATTCAATTCAGTGAGTTCCAATAGTTACCCCTTTATAACCCTTGTCCTTCTGTCTTGCACAAATTTACCAGAGGAGCTTTAGTTCAGGTCCATAGCTAAGAGCTACTATGCAATGCTACTAAAAGACAAGCAGTTTGGCTAGCTTTCCTTTCCAAGTATTTAGTTTTCACTTTTGCTGAGAATCTGAAAGCACCTGAAGCCCTACCATTCACTTATTTCCATTTTTCTATTCCAACTACATTTTTGTTTAGCTTGCTTGTTTCTAGTTCAGACCCTACCTATCATTTCACTTCTTTCTAACTTTCAAGATCAGGTGGAAAAAGAAATACCAAATGCTGTCTTATAAGGATTTATATTTCACACTAAAGAATGATTTCCTTTTAGCTGTGGGATAGCAGCTGCCTGCCACTCTTTTCCACTATACTAGTTAACCACAAAGATTAGACCCCTCAGGGCAACACCTGCACATTCACTTCAAGAAAAACAAATGGAAATTGTCCTGTTCTTTTTGAGCACAGCACATTTATCTACCAGATATTTAGGAAAAAAAGACAATTGATTCAAGAGCATAGCAATATAAAGTGATTTTTCTGGTAGAAATGTATACACTTAACCATAAAATAAGTAAGCAAGCATAGGTAGAATCCTCAGATATTCTATTGACAGTGCTGGTTCTAAACATTTAGAAGAGAGAAAAAGAATATAGGGTGACTAAAACAAAAGAAATTTAAATAACATATAAGTTATCCTGTACCTGAACTCAGACAATGTACATTGTTGTTGACTGTTGGTTTGGGGTGGTTTTTCTGTTTATTTGTTTTTCTTTGGCATATGTGGTTTTTCTTGTTGTTTATTTGTTTATTTTGTTTTACAGAGACACAGCACAGCTCCTTGTCTTCTCTCTTTTCAGGCAGGAAATCCCAGAGCACTGAGACAGACTATGGTGCTTAGAAAGGGAATGTGTGCTCCTGTATTTAAGCCTTATGAATCACGTTTAGTTTGGCTTAGCAGTTCTACTATCATGGATAGATTTAGGAATATTTCCTTTATCATTTGAGTTATTTTGGTGTTTATTAAGCTTTCCTTTAATCTCCCCAGAGTCCAAGACTGAATTTTACTGAACCTTTATTTCTTCTTAGTTAGAGGGGAATTGTAAAAGGAATCAGAGTCACACTAACACACATACATGGATGCTATCTTCCTACAGCATGGCTAAATGTAGTTATTGGTTTAGGTATACACACACACTTCATCTGAAGTGAAAGAGAACTAGTAATAAAGGCTAACTACTTATAAAAAGAAAAATTTTGTCCAAGTCAGTGTTCCCCTTCCCTGTGAGTTCCTTTTGAGTTTTGAAATGGAGAAAAAAAAGATAATAATTAACTGCCCAAGTCAGTGTTCCCCTTCTGTGTGAGTTCCTTTTGAGTTTTAAAATGGAGAAAAAAAAGATAATAATTAAAAAAACCTGCATAGCAAGTATTTCCTGAACAGGTTAGATACTGCTAATAACAGAGTTATAAAATTTCCATGGAGCTAAGTTTTCCCACTGATCTTTCAGCCATCATTAAAATGCTAGTTCTCAAGAGAATAAAAGGGATGAGGCAAATAGAAAGACTTTTAATTTGCTTCTCCTTTTGAGGAGGAAGCAAAAACTATCAACCAGAACCTCTACCATGAGACAGATAATTTAAAAGAAATAAAGTAATAGAGGGATTTAGAAAGCAACATGCAAATTGAGTTCAGATGTCTTTTATAGAATTGATTAGTAGAGAGGAAATCAGATGAAAGTCAGTCTTAACAAAATGCTGTTGTGAAAGTCATGTATTTCTACATCTGGCACAAGTGAAGATCGGTAGTGTGATACTTTTCTATATCGCTATCTCTAAATGCTCTCTTTTGTCTCTTTAGACCCACCTGGGATTTCCTTCATATTTCATACACTATGGCAACACACAAACAGGACCTTTGAAAAGTGAACAGCTAGTATGGCACTTACAAGTAGAAAATAATCTTAAACATGGAGAGAAAACTCACAGAGTTAGTCCATCATTCCTTTCAAATAGTCTAGCAATAAAGACTTCTAGCTTGAGTGACAGCTTAAACCAGGTTACCTAAGATTAACAATATCTCTTGGTTTCAGGATATTTTTAAATATTAGAAGCAGCTAATTGGGTTTTATTAATTATATAACATCATGTAGAATTATGGTAATGGGCTTCTTATAGTATAACGAAACAGAAAAATATTCAGATACGTATTAAAAATTCAAATTCATAAAAAGCATTAAAATGCATATTAAAGTCACTTTGGTAATATTTTTTCTTCTGGCTTAAGGATTCCTCTGAAGAGGGGAATCTTACGCTTGACAGTTTACATATATTAAAAGGGCATTCAAAATAAATCAGTCATAGAAAATCAGTTGGTTTTTAAAAGCTACAGTCTAAATCATAAGAAATGCAGAAGTCGATATATGCACTAAGGTTTTCAAATGCACAGTTATGGATATGTCTCTGGAAGGTCCTCAAATCCGAAATATCTGGAGACTGGGAAATTATTATGCTTTTTCTCACTCCTTTGTAGACATTTCCTAACACCTGCTGACCAAGGCAGCATCCAGCATTAGTTCAGGATTTTGTTGTGGCATGGAGAGCCATTCTTTGACTGCTGTAGTCAAATGCATAATTTTTTAATCATGAATTTATTTATTTTTCCCTAAGAGCTCAGTATTCTGAATGACAATTGCTTTAGGGAATGTTGACAGACATTTACAGAATATTTTTATTTCTAGGTCTATGGTTTCCAGGAATGTGCTATAGTTCAGATCCAAACTGCTAAGAAGAACCCAACACAACTCCTGGACAAGTTATTTAATATTCTAAATCCACCATAAACAAACAAGCCTATACAAGAGTGCTTTCTTTCAAAAGAGAGCTGAATCACCTTTTATTCTCCTGTCTTTGCTCACTTACTTTCAATCTCCACTTTGTTCAATTTCTCCCGTCTTCTCATATGTTATCCTTTTTTCATCTTTGCTGTATTAAAAAGTTCCTTGGCTCTTTCTCTGTCTGCAGGGACCAGGCAAGGTTTCCAATAAAACAGCTGGTTATGGAACAAGAACAAGGTCTTGGGCAGTTTTTACTTTTCAGACAATGTTTAACAGTTTATTACATCTGCAGAGAATGATTGGTACAGAAGATCAGAAAAGAAAACTGAAAATCTACTAGAACACCAGTGCAATTGCAAATAAATTGCATTGAGAAACACATACACTTACCTGGCATAAGTTAATTGTAAAAAATAAATCAAATATAGCTATTCTTTGCAGGAAAAACCCTGAGGCAACTAGATCAGCCTCACCACATGTGATTATTTAATGAATTTGATGATGCATACTGGATTTTGAGTGAAAACCCCAGTCTAGAGATCACCTAAACTTACATTCTATTGTGTGTTACTGTATTCACTAAAGTTATGCAAAGTGAAAAGAAGGACAAAATCTGCTCTTTAGACTATGAAATAATGCTGCATCTCTTACAGCTAAGTGTATTTGAATATGAAAAAGAGGAGCTTTCAGTTTGTGATTATTTTTTTACTATTAGAGGATTAAAGAACTACATTTAGTTTACACATGCACACATAGCTTTTAGTACCCATTACCATCCAATTTCTGTGAGGTGCTTCTGCCCAAATTAAGGTGCAATTGAGACCCTATGCCAAAAGTCAATAAAATGTTAAAAATATAATAATATGGGTTTTATTTGATTATAATTGTAAATGTGAGGTAGAGAGATAGAAAGAAATAGGAAAGAGAGGGTGGAAAGAGAGTGAGAGAATGAGAGGAAGATGAGGAGAGAGAGAGAGAGGGAGGAGGAGAGATAGTCACCACGCATGGATCCAACAACATACTGTTGGTCAGTCTTCACCCTGGGCTTCTTGATGGTGGAGGTCCCAAGTGATCGTTCTGGTTGTGGGGTCCTCGGTTGCTCATCTGGGGGTCTCACCTTTATACAGTCCAAATTCCAGGTATCCATGGAGACGTATTCCTAATTTCCATTTCAAATGACGATGGGCATGTCTTCATTTGCATGTGTGGGGGTTCATGGGTCACAGATAATGCCTGTCCAGGATGATCTTTGACTGACAATATGCATATGCAGCTTGCCACAATGGGAACTTTTGTTTAAATACATTAATCAGGGTGTGCTAACCAGATCTTGCCTCTGCCAGACCTGGAATTAGCACAAACTCATCTCTTTTGTGCTTATCTCAAGCTGTTGCATTGGTGGCTAGCATGTCTCAGGGCAAATCCCTTTTGTGGCCTTAACAGTGTTGGAGACAGACAAGGTATTTAATTTCTTACAATACCCAACACAGAAATTATTGTGGCAAAGTAAGAAATAATATTTACTGCTTGCCAAATGCAACCAGGAAGACATTTTATGATGCCACTTGGAAGCTTGTCTGTTATTAGGCAAAGAAACCATGCTGTGAACTGAAAATCAGCCTTTCCTCAGTCATTCCTAAGTTCCTAAAAGCACAGCACTTAGACATCCCTCATCTAATTATCTATTTAAGCAATTAAAGACAGTGATCAATCAATCTCAGAGTAGGCTAGATATGCAACTGGAGAGAACTAACGCAAAGTAAGATTATCAGGACAGAGGTTATAGATCTGATCTCTGGTCTTGTAAAAAATATAATGATGGCAAAAATATCATATTTCACGACCAGAACTGTTACACATTTAGATAAGTCTTGCTGCCAATAGTCAAATTTCACGACCAGAACTGTTACACGTTTAGATAAGTCTTGCTGCCAATAGTCATGATGACAAAGAAAAGGAATGCAAAGATGACAGTGAATCAGTGCGAAAATATGTGCATTTTTGTCTTCTTTTTTTTTCATCTTTGCCCTCTTCCTTGCCTTATTTTTTTATATGAGAAAATTAAAGTACTGAATATTGAATCTAAACCCCTCGTTCAATCCAGCCTGGAAAAGCGAATTAATTTCTTAGCAGTACACTTCTCAGTAATCATGGTGTTGGCATGAAATCATGCTTTCTAAATCCATTTTTAGAGCCATGTCACACTTTCCCACCTTCCTTTAGTCTTTTAAGCAATGTTCTGCTACAATAGCATTTATTTCTCTTGCTTTCTCATCTATATTCTCAAAGTCTCAGGAGGGTAATATGCATTTTCCCTGGACAGCCAGACAGGGAATAACATTGAAAAATGCAACATTTTTGTGTTCATTTTTCTTACTGTAACACTCAAATGCTATGATCCCCTTGATATAGGGCCAGGTGTCCTTGCTGTTCAATATGTGAGAAATCAGATGATTAGTAACATGAGAAAGAAGGCATATTACTTATTATTATGCAAATGCATATACCAGTAGTAGCTTGATACAAAGATGAGGGAAATACTGTGGCTCTCTAGTTTAATTCTGAAAACATTCTTATTCCATATTCTTTGTAACTATGTAACTAGCAGTAATGTAAAGCCACTCCTGTGGGATGAGGTCCAGCAGGGCTCCCGTCAAGGTCGTTTGACTTCCTCATCCTCTAGCCATCTCTCCAGGGGCTAGGGGGTCTCCCATCAGTACCCTGACATATCCTTTATCCCCAGCCAAGGTCTCATGCCTCATGATGTGCTTGCAGGGTGTGTTTCCTTCCACTGGCAGGGTCTGAATTCCAATGAAATGCTTCAGGGCAACCTGGAGCTAAGCCAACCTTTTTATTGGGATCACTTCGCTTTGCAGTCCATGGCTGGGGTTCGTGTCCTTCATGGGAGCTGAAGGCACAAGCTGACCTCATTTGGAAACTGACCCCTTTCTCTCCAGGTAACTTTGTCCATGCAAAGATTTGTTCTTTGCCTTCTTCAGCCCGGTATCGCCACTGTCATCTAGTGTCTCTCTCACAGCTATTGCTAATTGCTACAGTGACACAGAAAGAAAACACCAAAGTTCAGATCACTATTTTCTGCACCACCACACCAAAATGCAATTGCACAGCTGAAAAAGGAACTGAAATTAAGGGCAATATCTCCAGTTTCTTGAGGTGAAGGCCTTCCAAAAGTTTCCAAAAGAGGACCAATGGAAAGTCTTCCCTTTTTATTGCCATGTGAGCTGAGGCTGAGATATCTGGCATACTTTAGGGAGCAGAAGAGAAATCCTGGGGGGATTGTGTAGGTGCATGCCTTGTCAGGATATGGATCTATAAACAGAGTCGAAAGCACAGATCAACTCATGAAGGCAAGATTTAAATGTGTTTAGAATGTTCTTTTCATTTTTCATACAATGCACTGATTATGAACTAGTGTATCCCCCAGTATTAGAACCCTGGAAAGTCATGTTGAATGGTGACTGTTGACTTTTGGCAGCAAGGAGTAGTAGCAATCTGGCTTTCCATTATTAATTCAGTATTGCAATCTACACTTTACATTAATCTTAGATAAATCTTGGATTTATCACTATGTGACTTATAACTTTGGAGGTTAAAATACATTTTCAAATAGTTCCTTAGTTAAACCAGGTATAAAAATAGAGAAAGTCCAGACTCAGCACTCCCCAGGTATGTCAAACTACTTCATGAAACAAACATAAATATTAATTACAAATTTAAGAATAGTCTCCTACTCCAGTGTCTAACCTAAAGTATGTAGCTTTCACATACAAGATGCCACTACTTGGTTCCTTAAGCATCTCCCTTTTCTATGGATTGGCATTAAAATCTTGCAAGGCTTTAGTACTATGGTCAAAAAGCAAACACACACACATACAAAAACACAGGGTTTCTAAAATAAGGGTCAAAAAGCAAACACACACACATATACAAAAACACAGGGTTTCTAAAATAGCATTAAAGTTCAAGATCCTGTTAACTTGAAGCATGTCATGCCTAAGGTCAAATATAAATTGAATAAAAAACAACCAAACAAAAAACCCAAAACAAAGCCACACACCATACCACCACTCCCCTCAAGAAAAATACCCCTACAAAACCAAAATATTGTCTATGCAAAACTGCTTGCAACAGCATTAAGTACTTGGCTGAAATTACTATAAGCTTAGTTCATTACTTCTCTTCTCTTGGTTCTACTTTGTGCACCTTGTGCTATTGCTTTCCTAAAACTGTGTAACTTTGTATATATACCATTTTTTTGGAACCTCTTTTTTCTCACATATCAAATACTGTGCTCCCCCTATTTCTCATTTGTCAATCCCTTGATGCACTATGAGTGTGTTCCATCTTCTCTTTCCTTTTTAATATAATTTAAACCTTGGGCTCAACAGATATTAATGTCTCCAAATTCATGCTATTTTTTCCTTAATCTCACATTTCTTCTTTGATTTTTCATGAAATGTTAAGGAAGCATTTTAATGGAGTTCAAGAGCTCAGGCTAATGAGCAGTTATGAACAATTCATAACTACTCTTCCTGAAGACAAACCATAAAAGAAGGTTTTCATCAGATTTTCAGTTTTGCAAGTGCCTGTGGATAGCAAAGGATGGGAGGGCAGTTATAAAGGGAATTAAATGTATTCCCTAGTATTTTAATGTTTCTGTCTGCTAATTAATTTTACCAAGGGGTAAAGATCTTCCAAAAACATTGCATCTTAAACTGTCTTCCATACATTGTGTAAGCATGATGTCTCTTGGAAGCACAAATTCCTTCATGTGTATGCTACCCTTGTACATATACTTACTGTGGATTTTATTTTCTATTTGGAAAAATCTAGTCTTAAAGAGCTGATAACAGCCTTTAGAAAAAGATTAAAGCAAGAAGTCAAGATCGAGGTTCTTATACAGCCCACTTAAAATACAAGGCAGTGATCCTTTGAAGTTTCTTATACAAAGCAGAGTTGGCCCCTTCACTAAATTCACTGTTAAAAGTAAAAATCAATTAAAACAAGATACATTTGAAGAGCTCCCATTTTCTGCTCTCAAGATTCTTTTGCTTTATATATATATTTTCAAGATTTCTGACAGCATTTAAATCCTAACAATCTACATTAAAAAGTTGATATAGCTAGTTTTCTCAGCATGCAGTCAACTGAGTTATATAGCACAGAATGCAACACGACCAAGGTATTTGAAAAAAAAAAAAAAAGAAAGAAAATTTGTAAAAATCCTGAAGGAAAAGTCATCCCTGAAGTATTGTTTATCAAACCTGTCATATTATGGTCCAAATAGATGCAATTCCTGCCTCCCATTGCTACCAAAATGAATCAGTCTTGGATCTTAGATTAATACAGGTGCATCTCATCAGGGAAGAATTCCTGTTAACTGAGCAGGAATAGCCTTGAATAAAAGGGTCATACTGTCTTCTTAATTAGCCATTTCTTTAAAGCACTAAGTATAGATAACATTCAATAAGCCTGATGTCTCAAAAAATTATTAAAACTGCAATTGTGCTGCAGAACAATAGAATTTTATTAAATACAAATCAGTTGAATTTTATCAATAATGAGGTATCCACCGCCATTAAGCTCTTCATACTATCACAAACACAAGTGTGAGTACTTTCCCATTAATTTTGCCTTTCATTAACAATATTACATTTTTCATTATATGAAACAGCAAAGAAAAGGGGTGAGGGGGGATGGAAATCACTCACCATCTTTTCATTCAATGGAGGTGATGAGGAAAGAAAGACTTTTTATCTTAATTAATGTTCTTTGAATCAAATTCCTGCCTCCTGAAAGTAATATAAAGGTTCTCCAACCTGAAGAAAAAATTCTTTCTTTTCTTAAATGATACAGACAAGTGATAGGAGACAAAAATTATATATTTGACTAGCCATATGATCCTTGACATTCAGTTCTTATACTCAGATGAGAAGAAAAAAATGATGCCAAAATGATCCAAACAACAAACAAGGAACAAAGGAAATAGCATGTCAATACTGTAAGAATTTTGGACCTAACCCCAAAGTGAAAGGTTAAGGCAGGTGGATAAAGCAAAGCAGAAGACATATGGCCATTCTGAAACCAAGTGAAGTATCTGCATTTGACAATGAACACAAAGGATTTTGACTCAATGGAGACTTCGGAAGGTATGTAGCCCAAAACAATCCTTACTCAGCAGTTTAGAAGCTCTTGCAGACATAGAGAGATGTGTATATATGGGAACTGGAGAGGGATTGAAGAAACCTGGGCTTCAGACTCGGTCAATCCTGCAACCACCTCCTGGCTGATGATCAAGCTGAAGCTGAAGAACAACTGTCACTTTGAGAACTCTACAGGGAAAGAAAATTCTGTTTCTGGAATGCCAAGCCTTTTGAAACTGAAAGTGATGCAGTGATCATGATTTCCTTGCCTTAAGAACCAAGTAATTTCCAATGATGTGTTGATAGTCAAACAAACAGAGGTTTTCTCCAATTTATTTCCTTCTTCTGGCCCTTTCTGATAGACAGTTTTGGGGAGAGAACCTCAGTTTCCCTTACTGGAATCTGATTATTTTAGCACTGACCTGGGATACAAAAGAAGTCAGTGTTCTTATCCCAGAAATGGCTGAAGCAGAGTTCCTGACTTTCCCACGTCTCATGCCTTTTGTATGAGTTTAAAAGAAATCAATAACAACGTAATTCTCTGTTTCTCTAGAAGTGCTCAAAGTACCTAAAATCCTTCTGCTACAATACCTTGTTTAAAAAAAGCAAAACATCAGGTCAATTAGAGCCTTGCATCTTCATATCCTCAGATATCTTCATAGATGCCTTTTGGGACAAGCTGGAGTCTGGCCTTTGTATTTTACCGCATTATTGAATACTGTTTGTGTTCAGTCTAGCCACAGTGGATAAAACTTGTCAATTAGTCCAATTGCTCACATGCCTTTTTGTCTACTTTAGAACAATAGGCTTAAGAAACTCAGCATTAAAATGTATCATTAAACTAGTATCATTAATCCCTACTGTAAAAGGACAATAAAGTAAGTTCTTTAGTACTGTGGTCTCTAATGGGATAGGAAGCTAGTAACAACAGGCTCAGGATATTACATACAACCTACAGTATTTGTTTATGCTCATTTTGGCTTCAGCTGAAGTTATTGCTTTTTACTGTTGCCTCAGTTGCATATCTTCATCACATGCATTCAATCTGCTCTCGTACTGATATCTCTGTAGCCTTTTAATATTTGAGAGAATTCATATTCTCTTGTCTTAAAGCCCTGCCAATTCACTATTTTATTCAGGCTCATGATTTTAGTGTAGTAGTTTAGAGTCAAACCCCAGAGAGAGTATTCTGGAATACCATCATACCTTCGCGATTGTGATTTTAGGCCTTCTGTTACAACAGCAACCATGCCGAGAGATCAAAGTGAAAGGTATTCAAGATGATGTGTGAAATGATTAGAAGAAGTCCCAGGTATAGCCAAAATGATCCCTTTGCTCTTTGTTGCCTTCTTTCTAATTTATGACCAGTTGAACGAACTCATCTCATTGTGCATGCAAGTTTCCCATATCATAGTAAGACTGATACAGAAATTAATATTGCACAGGAAATATTTATTTATGATACTTCAACAATCTTAAGAAATTCTGAAGTAACTTGATAACTATTGTGAAGCAGCAGCTGAGCTTTCTGGCAACCCCTGAATGGCAAAGTACCATATTTTATGAATCATTCTGTGTACTATACTAAAGCAGGACAATTTCTTTATGGATAGCCTGAAAAACAAGGAACAAGAGGTTATAATCCAGTCTGCTGCTGGGCTATCTAAACATAGTCTCTAAGTATGATCTCTTAAAACAATAAATATTTTCCATTATTTTGTATGTGAGATTCCACTTTTCTCTCTAAGTTCCAAGCAAAAAGTAAATCTAAATCAATATGAAGACTAACATGCCAAGAAATAATGCAAAGAGATCCAAAGAAAATAGAAGAGAAGGAATCAATATCTTCCTTCCAATAATTTCAGAGTGAGAGGACACATTGGAACCAGATTGCCAAGGAATGTGAACATTTCACAAGGAAATAGACATTTTTCATTAAAAAGTTTCTGATGCACCGCATATCACAGTGGTTAAAATTCAGAGCAGCTCAGACCGTATTCCATCCAATGTATTTGTCGGTTGTATTTCTTGGGTATGTAATTTACTTGACAGGCACAGTTTAAATGCTTTAAAATAAACCATTGTACCAAGAGCAGATGCAGAGTAGTAACAGAGCTTTAGGTTTTATTAGGCTTTTAAATGCAACCAATTTGTTAGGGTGAAATCTTTAGAAATGACCCCTACAACCTGTAAGTAGAAGAATCCATTTGCATTGCCTTTTTTCCCCTCATTGAACTACTCAAACCTTTTCAATTATTCATATGCAGAGGCTCCTGTAATATGTTTTCTGTATCATAGAAGACTTGGCCTGCTACTGTGACTGCAGCACCTGTAACAAATCTAACTCCAGGATGAACACTGCTGAAAACCAGTCAGTGAAAGATTCTGCTACATATGGCAAAACAGATTAAGATATTACACTGCCTTCCCATACCTGCCTATTCCATCCTCTGTTTCTTCTTGTACATGATGCAATCTTAGTGTTTTGTGATGTTTGTTTGTCTGTTCTTGATTTTATTTCACAAGTACTTTAGATCTAACACAGTATCTTTCAAACACTGTGATGAAGGTTGCATTGCTTAGACACAAGTTGTATAAATACACTCTTAAAATAAAAATTGGCATTAGCCAAATGTGAGCTCGATTCCTCTAATTCAGCCACATATCCTTAAATTTTGTTCCAAATGCATTATCAATCTACTAATTTCACATAGAAAATGGCATATCTCATTCCACAATTCAAATATTTGAACAGGATGAGTTATGTGAAACATTGATATTTGGAATAAATATATTATAGTACATTGATTTGAAAACTACCAATACCAAATAGAAATGGAAAATACAGTCAATGTGCTGAAATTAAAAAATTCCATAACAATTTTGTTATCTCACAACAGAGATACACAAGCTATAAGGTTAAACTTCATCTTGGTTAAGCTTCAGAATTTTGGATATCAATTGGACAAAGAGATTCAAGTATTGATTAAATCTTAGATTTCTCTAATATATACTCCATGCTCTAAACCATAAGCCTGTCTCCTTCTCTTTCTTGATTTGCTGAGAAAGGCTTTGTAATTCTTTTCTGTTTGTATTTCAGTTGAGTTGACTTAGTGATTGTCAAGGTTACATATTCCTCCTCTATTGATTAAGAGCTTCTATTGATTAACCAACCACTCAAATTTATTGCTAGATGAAGTTGTGGGGTTTTGGATGATTTTTTTTTAAATATCGGAACCTTGTTACTTACAGACAACATTTCTTGAATGCCTATGTAAGGCCTAAAAACTGAATAGGAATAAAATGAAGCAAATCAATATTTTCAAGTACCAAGTAATAACTTACGAGGGAAAAGTCAGCTATTAATTTGTAACACAAACACATGTAAGCTATACAGAAAAGAACAAAACTGATTATATGCAGAGGTTTCTGGTTCTTGTGGGCCAGTCTCTGGATTAAAGTAAAAGACCTTAGAGCCAGACTTTGAGTGGAAAAGGTGAACATGTTGGCCAGTTCCCAACTGTCATTCAAATGAGGCTGGTGTGTTCTGCATAACCTTCTTTTATTGTATGGAAACACTGGTGTAGGACCAAATCAAACATTTAAAATCAGCAGTCACACAGTGTAAGAAGTACAATGTTTAATGAATATATTGAAAATATTGAGAAGAAATCATTACAAGGGAAGAAAGAGATGATGATATTTTAAACTAATAAAGGTGTAATGTAAAGTCATGGTTCTAGTACAAGCGTGTCTGATTGTAAATGTGCTTTCTAACATACAAATTTGTCAAATATATTATGAACACTAGTTCTAAGTCAGGGGAGTTAAGTACTCCTTACCAATCAATCAGCCCTTCAATCCACAAGCTATAGAAATCATCTAGAAATGAGTAAGAAAGGGCACTGTATGTGACAGGTCACAGTTTAAGCACAGACATGAACCAAATTGTGCCAGAGTTTCTTGGTCCTTGCCTCCAGAAATTAGCCAAAGCAACACAAAACTGACAATACCCTACAGTTTGCTGCTTAGATATAAGAATGGCAACTTGAATGCATAGATATGCTAGGTATTCAAGACCAAAGAATCCAAAAAGCTGAGATTGAGCAGAAATTTTGCTGGCAAGCAAAGCTGTGTGCATGTAATGGGGAAGTCATAAGACTGAAAATGGTAAGACTTACATTGCCCAAATAAGACACAGCATCTATGGCCAAGGACAGTAGTCAGCAAGAACTTAGCAGAAGACATCCCTTTTGTGTACAGAAAGGGATGACCATGGTTGAATGGAAAAATAAATACACTGAATTTAAAGTACCTGTTTCCATTGGCTTCCGCAGAATTGAGATCACGAGCAGATGAAGAAAAACAATGACCTTTTATGATAGGAAGCAACAACTAACAGTTATTTCAATGGACTTATCTCTGTACCACATGTCTGGATTAATTGCTCCCAGTAGTACTTATGCTTGGTTTTAGGCTTTTTGGTAAAAAAAAAATCAAACAAATTTTTAATTATTCAGCAAGTTCTAGTGTAAATATTAATCTGTAGAATTTAAAACAGCAATTGACCTATTCTCTAAGAAAAGAAAATAAAGGAAATTGCTGCATCCATTTTGTGTAAGTGTCCCATTTCCAAAAGCATCCTGTGAAGTCCAAACTTCCTGTTCCTAGTGGAACAGCTTTGTGGTGTCCTTACTGCAGTTATTGAACACACGGCATATGGTAACAAACTCCTTATTTCCAGTTAAGTGTACAAAATCCTGTACGAGACTTAACCCTCGAAACTCCTACTGAGTCAGTGATCTAATGAACCCTGATACTCGTCGTGATACCTAACACATGTGGCACTAGGAGCTCACACTTCTTTAGCCCACGCAAAGTATGTCCCAGAGTAAATGTGTTCCATGTTGGACCTGCACTTTGTCCTGCCTCATGCAGGTAGTAACCTGAAGAACTCTGTGATTTCTTAGTAATCACATTGTCATCCATTCTTTCCTTTCTCTCATTACATTCCATCAGCTACATGTTAACAGCAGACATGTTCAGAACCAAAATTTTAAAACTAGGAATGGGTACAGAAAAATATTTGCTTCTTAGGCCCAGATTTGTAAAGGATGTTTCGGTGCAATCAATAGTGTTTTACAGGAGCTGTGATAGACCTGCAAACATTCCCAGCCCATCTCAAAACAGAAACAGATGAAATAGCTGGGATGTTTTTAGGTTTATTTGGGTTTATTTGTTTGTTTAGTTGATTGGGTTTATTTCAAGTAATGGTGATCTACAGGAGCTAAGCTCTGTGTCATTCACCTAATGGAAGAGGAGCTCAGGCTTTGTCCCAGGCAGCTACAAACATTTCCCAATGAACATGGTGCACAACTTTTCCAAGATCTTACCCTTATATCCTATTCATCCTTCTTTGCGGTATGTAATACTAAGCTGATCTTTCTATAAGAAATACTCAGACATCTGAAAAAAGACATAAAGGAACCACAGGAAGAGTCAATAAATATTTAATTTGAAGGAATTACAGTTTTATTACCAGAGTTCAAATAGAGCTGATCTATCAAAACCATTTGTAAAATGTACAAGATATATTTGTGCCTGGGCATTCGCTTTGTGCAGCAGCACTATCCTTTCTGCCTGCTCAGGGTATGTTACAAAGAAGCAAAAATTTAGGGATCCCCCAAACTGCTACCAGGCAGAGGAAGACTTGGCTTTCATCCAGTAGGAGTCTGAAATACTAATGTGTACTCTCAAAGCTTTTAACTTGGAATATATGCTTATATCTATGTATCTATATGAGATATCTCTATATAGTCTTTATCTGTACAGGTATCTATCAAGTCAGAGGACTTGAGGCAACCAAACTAATGCTGACTATCAAACAAGGTTAGTGAGGTGAAAAGCGTGGGAAACTGAGTGGAAAATGGCGGGAAATATAGCCAAAAAAAGGCAGGAAACGGAGCAGAAAATAGCGGGAAACATGAGGGGGTGAAAAGATATTGGTAGATTCTGAATTCACTGCTGTGCATTAAGGTAGTTTTGCAAACTTCATCATTTTCTATCTTGAGAGTCTACATCTCCCTCAATGAAAGTCCTCTCTCTCAGTGCTGCAAGTTCCCAAACCAGTATCTGTAGTGTCAAGGGAATGAGACATTTAGGACACCAAGATTAGTTTCAGATCTAATAGTCTGAACTTGTTCCTAACAGTCTTTTATAACATAATCTAAGAGGGTCCCAGTTTGTATATTCCTGGGTCCCTCTCTTTACCCCAACATAACCCACACTCCACCTCCCACCCGCCCCTCACTTCAACAGAGAAAGGCATTGGTTTGTGCCACATCAGCTGAAGACCAAAGTTTATTACCCACTGTCAAATCAATTTAGAAATCCTGTAATATATTATTGTTTCCTTCTCATCTCTTCCTCTCAAGGATCAAGCACAGTCAAAAAAACCCTCAAACAGTTCAGAAAAAGAGTTCCTGGGTTTGCTTTCTCACAGTTCATCAAACCAATCAAGAACTGAAGATCATGTCCCTGTGATTGATAATCAGATTTTAACAAGCAGGACATGAATAATTCATTTTCAATGTGATCTATGGACGGGTGTCCCCTGGTTCTTCTCAAATTCACTACTTCAGAAGAATTACTCTGAAGAGATTTCACATGACACAGAGATTCCTTTGTACTTGTCAGATAGTCAAGGTGGCCTCTCATCAGCAATATGGCTTCAGGTTGATTTTCTTTCTCCTTTTCAGAGTCCATTTCCCTCCTCTGAATACTGATTAGTGCAGATATCTACTCTTTTCCTTTCTATGACTTTCAGTCTTTCTATTTTAATTGAATCAAATGAATTCAACTTTGTGAAGAGAGTGACTGGAAACTGTTTGAGACATGAGTATGAGAGATATCTAAGATCGAAGGGATTCTCTACTTCCCCCCATGCAGTTTTTACTGCATTGGCCCTCAAAATTGGTATTTCCTTCCTTCCCCAGAGCATTTTGTATACACTGTGACAGTTGACAAGAACTACCTGATATTGACTTTTAAAATTTTAAATCTGTTTTCTTATCATTGTAACAGATGTGGAAAGCGTGGTCAAAATATTATATCATGGAGGGTAAATTATAAACTTGAAATTAAATACTTTGAAAAGTGAAGTTCTTGGACATGAAGACATACTGACATTTCAAAATATGCACTTGACATGTTTCTGTATTGTTCTTGTGTGACCACCAGTTGTTTTTCTCCATAGGAAATATACTTCGGTAAGTATTTCCTCTGCTTATTTTGAAAGAGAATTTCACTTTCAGAATACTAACAAGGTCATCTAAGGACCCAGGACTATTTGTCTCCCTATTAGGTGTGCAGTGTTTTCTGCTTATCACTATCAGAATGATACTCTTTAGAAGAGGAGAGTCTCTGTTACCTCTGTTTTCTAGTTGGGCCATAAACAGTGAGACTGGAGGTCAGAACATGAGTAGGAAAGGCAGGTTTTCCTCTGCACGCCATTGTGTGGAAAAGCTTTCCAGTATCCCCATCATATGGCCCAACACATGGAGGAGACAGATGCTTACCTCCCCGACTCCCCCTCCTTGGGCACTGTTGTAAGGGATTTACCTACCATACCCAAGGAAATACCTGCTAGAAAAGATTTAACCAAGAAAGCATCCATCTGTCATGGAATTTTGGAAAAAGTAGGCTCACAGAAATTGAAACGGAAATGGCTCTATGTTCAATAGGTATTAGCAACCTTCCAGGGGTGAAGAGTCAGGAATCTGTTTGTAGAACAGACAGCTTCCTTCATTACTGAGATCTTCTCTTTGGAGAGGAGAAAGTTGCTTGGAGACCTCATAGCAACCTTCCAGTACCTGAAGGGGCCTACAGAGAAGTTGGAGAAGGAAATTTCTTTAGGAACTGTAGTGATAGGACAAGGAGCAATGGGTATGAATTGAAATAGGGAAATTTAGATTAGATATTAGGAAGAAGGCTTTTACTGTATGGGTGGTGAGACACTGGAACAGGTTGCCCAGGGAAGCAGTGAACACCTGGTGGTGTTCAAAGCCAGGCTGGATGAGGCCTTGAGCAACTTGGTCTACTGGGGAGGTGTCCCTGCCCATGGCAGGGGGGATTGGCACTGGAATAGTCCCTTAACATTCTATGATTTTGCAAGTATCAGAGCCTCTACCCTGAAAAGGTAGCTACTGAAGGTTAACAAAAACTATTAACAGACTAATCTTCATTGATATTCATGTATATTAGACAGGATTTCAAGACCACTTTGATTTTTAAATGAGTATAATCCCTTGCTACAGCAAGACAAAAAACACATTAGTTGAACCTTTCAAGGATAGTTTGGAACAAGTAACAATATTAAGAAAAATACCTTTACTCCCAAGCATTTCACATAAGACCATGACATGAAAATATTTAAGACACTTTAAAAGCAGGCATTTTTTATACTGTAACCCTATATAAATTTATATCACATCTTAATACAAAGCTGAATGTTTCCAGAAGTGATGTAAGATCAGATTCACTCTACAAGTATAAAATAAAGCATAAATATTTTCAGAGATTATCAATTCTCTCAACAGAAAAGAAACTTCAGTTCTGATATAGTCAAATTTATTGCAAGTTATCAGACTAAAGAGCAATTCATACAGGCAATCAATTCTATCTCAAACTCTAATGGTATTTAGGATTAGCAATATGATACTGAATTCAAAATATCCTTCACTGTGATAACTCCTATCCATTTCTAGATTTTTACAGAGAGGAGGAGAGAAGACAACAATTATGGAAAGCATGGAGACAATGGGAGATTAATTCTTTCAAATATAATGAGACAATGTAAAAAGTATTTGACTGAATATGTGTGGGAAAATATAAGGTCCACAGAACTTGCCTCTGAACAGTTACATGTGGTTACAAAAAAGTGTGACTATTCCAGGAGCTAGGTCTTCCAAGGACTAACAAAAAGTGTAATTTTGCTATTTCTTTTCTGCACAAAATGAACACTCATGTCTAAGCCGTAGACAATTCTTCAGTGTCAGCAGTGAAGTAAGAAGCAAGATCTGTTAGTTCTCCTTCAGTCAGACTGTTGATATGTTCTTTGCCACATTCTGGATTTTCCTAAAACTAAAAAAACAACCCCAAGAATACTAAATTGCATGTGGATTAAAATAAAAGTCCACAGTTTTCAAAATACCACGTATTAACTATGCATACAGGGTAGCAATTTGAATATATGGGCATTTATTTCTCCCACAGCACTTTTTGGAAAGGTGATCAAAAGAAATTGATTCAAATTTGTCATTCACAGAAACCTACCACATAACGCTACAAAATAAACTGTCATCCTACACACATCTTCAACTAGCACATCTCTTATCTGAGTGGGAACACATATCAACCTCTGAAATGGAATTGGTTAGACAGTGTTTGTTTCTCTAGTCCCTAAAGGGCTACCGACCTATTTCCACATCAGTAAATTCAGTGGGAGCTTTCTTGCTGACACAAAAAACTCAAACTGGGACACTAGCAGGCACACTGTAGGCTACAGTGTGACTCTAGGCAGACCTGAGAGATATAGTATGTTAGCTGCTTCTACTACTATTTGAGAGATATTTATACCAGGAGTCACTGTAGTCCAGAAAGAAATGTCAATCCTAATTGCTCTCTCCTGTTTTCTTTTGTAAAGGTAGGCTTGTTTGTTTTAGAAAGGACCCTTGGTTATTTACCATTCACTCAAGCCAATCTGGCCAGCAAGCAGGACTGGAGGCAGAGAAATAAGTATTCCAAATGGGCACAAATTGGAACAATTCAAATTATGGTGTAAAATTGTGAGTTGGGACATTGGGAGGGCAGTATGAACCTGTTGCAAAGAAAGAGTGCAAGGGGCATATTATGCTGCATATGCGGATGTGAATGTTGGAAAAACTCAGACTCTGGAAATTCAGTTCATGGCTTGTTAGTTTGAGGTATTGTTTCGACACAGGAGACACTCTGCAGGTGTAAGAGAACACTGGAATTTATTCAGATCCTACAAAAGCACGGCCCACTCCAGCTTGCCCAGTAGTTTCTGTCCTCTTGAAGATCTATAATGGACAATTTCTACTCTTTAAATCTCTCCTTGGTGTTCCATGACTTTCCAGAGATCTCATGCCCAGACATAGAATTACTAACTATGCTGCTACTTTATTTTCTTCATTTTTGTTTTGTTTTTTTTTGTTCCCTCCAGAGGAAAGTTAATTATATCTCAGTGTACTGTCATATAAAATGATCAAAATGAAGTGAAACAGCTATTGAGGAAAAAATGATCCAGCTGTAATGCAACAAGAAAACTCTGCTCTTGAGCCAAATAACAGGGATTTGTCTCACTTGCATGTTTATGTCTAAAGTGTCTCCAAAAGCTACTGAAATAGAGAGTATTAGCTAAAGAGTGTACATGTAAAGTGAGATGATCCTCACTTGGGGTATCAAAGCCAGTGTCATGCGCTCATACCCTAGGAGAAAGAATAAAGACAGTGCTATGTCTTATGCAGCCCCATTAGAGATGGTCCTGAAGAAAAGGCTGACCATGGTCAGGTGGGAAGTACATGTCCTGAAATCTTTCAGCCAGCCATCAGCAGAGTTGATGGCAGCAAGGATGTAAATTTCAGAGATTAAGTCAACAATAGAATCATAGTCATCAAGATTGCAGGAGCCTGCCACTCTGCTGCAACCCCTAAACCATGTCCTCAGGTCCAGATGTCAATGATGATACTCAGAATGTTGAACACAAAGGACAAGGTGAAAACCACCAACTTGCTGCTGAGTGCCTAAGCAGGTACAAAAGCTCCCTATGGGGATACTGCAGAAGAAGCAGTGCATCACACTGGATGTTCCCCAGCACTGCTCTTCCCATGCATATAAGGCACCAGAGTTGCCTTATGGAACTCTGCTTGCCATAAGGAAGCAGAGTTCCTCACCACCACTCCTAGGGCTTTGTAATTTTTCTTGCCACTCCTGAGACTGCTGCTGGCTTTATCACTGATACCCACATGAAGCAACAGAAGTGGTTGTTAATGATTACTTTGAAAATTCGTGAGAGTTCTGCTTGAATAGAGCTTTTGAAATCAAACATAGGATTCACTTTTTAGCATTTAGGTTTTGCACCTAAGAAACAGTAAGTATGAAAATAGTAACTGCAGTGCTCTGAGCATGCACTTTTTCTTCAAAGTACCTTAAAACCCCACAGCTGTCTGCATAATGGTTTTTACTGCTGTTCATCTGAATAACCTTTTAGTGCTTCCAAGATATCTGAGGGTGTCTTATGTCCTCTGCACAGTGTTCTTTCCATCATTGTTAAGAGACGTGTAGTCACTAAATAGTCAAAGCTTAGATAGGTCTTTTGAGCAGTCTGGTGTAATGCAAGGTGACCCTGCCCAAGGCAGGGGGTTGAAACTAGATGATCTTAAAGGTTCTTCCAACCTAAGCCATTCTATGAAACATTTGTTTTCTGACAAGTAAGAAATAGGATATACATTGTGTGCCATTATACCATGGTAGATCAAGACCACCACCCCAAAGCACAGAGTAGCTTTGAATTCATATAGCTAAAAGTAGATTTTCACCAAATTAAGTTAATTCATGTTTACATTTTTCATAAGATGGGAAATAACATCTCCTGGCAAGACTAAGCAAAATATAAACAAGGTCTATGTTCAAGAATTATTCTTAAATACACTTTTTTTTAATTCCCCTACATAGTTTTTATATCTTTAAATTGTATGCTAATAAATTGTAATTATACTCTGGGAGAATTATGGAGTTAGTCTGATTGATCAGAGATGGGGTTAGGAAAGCCAAGGCTGATTTGGAGTTAAATCTGGCAAGGAATGCAAAGGGCAATAGGAAAGGATTCTAGAAATACATAAACAGCAAATCGAAGGGCATGGAAAAGGCTGAGGTACTAAATGCCTTATTCACCTGTCTCTAGTACTAAAACCATCCTTCAGCAATCCCAGGCCCCTGTGAACAAAGGGAAAGTCTGGAACATTCTATGAATGTAATTTATCCCCTTAGCAGAGAAAAGTATCCTAAATCATTGTGTGTGGAGAAGTATTTTGAAAAACTCAATACCACTTTGTTTTCATTCAAGGTATTTTGAAAGAGTGATGTTTAATGCCTGTCTTTTAACTCAATTATTTAATCACTTAATTTGAACATTAATTTAAAAGTTGACTTTTTGAATTAATCCTCAGTAAATAGGAAAAATATCTATAGGGCCCTCCATATGTAAATCAGAGGTTCAAGAACAAAAAAGGAAGATACATTTTATTAGGATTATTTGTATTTAACCTAAGTAAACTGGAAACGGTAAGAACAGAAACGTGAATGTTTCCGACATAACTACAGGAGGTAATGCCTACTCAATGAAATTGAAAAGTGTCAGCTCAAGGAGCTTCTCTGCAGACCTCAGTTAACCTGCAAAACACTATGATGGGATACATGTTGAGATAACTTCTGAAAAGCAATAATACTCAAAAAACGGTTAGAGATTTTCTGTAGAATGAAAACACCTATAACTGTGAGTTAAGATATAAACACTAATCATAAGAGAAACATCCTTGAAAGGGAACATTATCTGCAGGGGACAAAGGAGCAAGTAAGTCCTTGAGAAGGTAGTTACATGATTTCCAGCATCAAATAAAATAATTTTCTCTGAAACAGTTGCTATATCTATTCTGAGCAAAGGCGGATATTCCTACACTCATCATGGCTTATTCCTCTAATTGATAGGATTCATCTGGATTTACAGTTACAAGAGAGAAAAAGCTTGACTAGCGCAGAGAACTATACCTACAGATTTCTCAATTTATGTAACTGAAAAGGCTTGTAAGTGTCAATATAACATAATTGTAGCAGCAGCACCTTTTCTTCCAGTGCCAGTCCTCTATATTATCTTGCAAACATATCGCACATTAGGGTGAAATGAAAGCTGTGAGGTCTTAGGTAACTTTAACAGATAACATTTAGATTTGCACTTAGAGATGTCCCATCTGAAGTATGAAAGAAAGGCTAAAAATTGGAATCTTTCATATAACATTTTCTCTCAAGTATTCTTATACCAATAATGCAGAAAATGAAGCAAGGGTAAGTGCATATTAAATATTTCTGTTTTAGTTTCCCCTTTATTTATTCAGATAGAATCAACCAAAATAGTCAGAGTCTATCTGAAAACATTTTATTAAAGGGAATCCAGCAAGCTACACTTCTTACCAGCAATATCAGAACATTCCATTGACGGTAATCAAGCATGAAGTCATTGCAGGGCACTGGCTAGGATAAGCTGGAATGTCTGGTCAGTTCTGAAGAAGGGAAACCTGTGTAGAAAAAAAAAGAAAAAGAAGAATCTAAGAATTTCAGCTGAGAAGTGTTTGGACAATTTTGATGCACAGAAACATTCAAAAGCATTATTTTCATTCTATGGTGGAATGAAAATTAATGCCAGGGCTTTGAATGTTAACATGAATACACTTACTGTCCTCCACCAGACAGAGAGAAGCCAAAGCCTGGAGAAGCTTGAACTCTTGCCTCCCATATTGTTCTCCATCTTTGGTTCTGAAAGGTGAGTGGGGGGACCCTTTAAGGAAAACCACCAATACTACTACTATGTAATTTAAATCGTGTTTTAAAAAACCAAAAAAAAGGCAAGCCCAAGGTTGTTTGGCTCATACAGGAAGAACAAACTATAAACACAGAAAATTAAAGATAATTTACAGCTAATCATAGTAAATGTATTTGAGTAGCTACTATAGGAACATATGACCAGCTTTATCTAATAGCAGAGAAGTGTTAATAAAACAAGATGGTCGTTTTTTTCCTCCTTGAAGTGTGCTGTAAATAAGCAGCAGCATTCCCACAGCTGAGAGAAGTATTGAGCATGAATAATTTATACTGCCTGGAATAGATTTAGATTCTTTCAGACACTCTGTGAGTTTTGCAGTCAAGACGTAATCTTTCAATAATTCAGATGTCATCAGAAAAGAATAAGAAGTCATGTTTGGAAACATCATAGCAAATAAGTTTTAAATGTTGAAAATATACAATGCAAGGACAAAACAAAGTTATTGTTTAGTTGGCATTTGAATTAAATTGTTGATATTATTAGGTTGACTATGAGCTACAAAATAAGGGGTTTTAAAATGATGTTGTCCTGTGGAGAAGTAGGATGAACTATAACATTTATAAGTGTCACATAGAGATGTGATATAGAGAAGTTCAAGAGACATTGTGTGAAATTATATTGGTTTTTTAAAGCCCAGGAATGTTAAGTATTAAGTGGTAACTGTAAAGCCTGAGTATAAGAAATTATTTACAGATTTTATCCAATAAATAATAATTAATTTTTTTGCCAGCTTGGTAATTCCTGATCATACTTTCCTATTTCCAGTAATTCTTGATATTCCCTCAACAAGTGTGGTTTGTTGAGGGAAGCCAGAACTTTGAAATAGAACTGTATTATATATCTCTTGATAGGAGTTTAAACTAGCCTAGGTATTTTCAGTCTCTAAAGAAGACTCATGTCACAGGAAAAGTGACCTGAAACAAGAGTTCTCTAAACAAAGACGATGAGAACTCATTGATGAAGCAGATAAAAATGTCCTCTGTCCAGTACCGTATAGGACCCTTTCTTATATTTTTATTTTCTAGTGTGGAAATTTTTAGTGGTTTTCTCGATTGAATTCTGAGCCCTCTTGAATCCTTTGAAATGTTGCAATTCTTTTGCCCTGTAGCAGCTTAGCTTTAGGTCTGCACAAAAGCCTGTTTGTCTGCACAGCTCCTGTGGCTGCCTGTTTGCTCAGTCTCCCCCTACCTGCTCAAATTCACACTTTGGGAATTTCCCCCACCTGATCACTCTCAGCTAAGGGCCTTCCTCTAAGACACCCAGAGTGAAACTAGGAGAAAAGCAAAACAGCTGCATTCATTCTAAAGGTACAGTTATTACTTTTCAAGGATAACAAAAAAGCACAATGGATAAACAGTAGTCCGTTTAAGAAAGTAACCAGTCATCCATTTGCCCCACATACATGAGCTTTTATAATCACATTTAGTGACAGTCGACCTCCCTATATTTTTGTAGTCTTTATTATTTAAAATCCAGCATATGTATATGTCCCTACATATAGCAATGGAAACTTTGGCAAGAACCAAACTCCACTGCTGCAAGGAAGAGGAATAGTCCAACCAGGCATTACTATCCATCTTCCCTTCTACTTAGCAGGACTGGGGCCTTTGTGATAGATCTGTATACAAATCAATCACTGATGAAATGATGGTCAAGATTATATTTTATCCTGACAAATGTGCAGGACAGAAGAGGAAAGTTTGCTCTATATATTCAGTCCATTTATACTTAACCTAAATGAGATCCATGTCTCCCACACTCTTGTAATTCATTTAAGTGGCTGATGCTGTAAAAATTCTTCAGTCTCAGTGGTAATGCAGCACTTCCAAGTGGCAGACACAGAATGAGCACATTACAGTGGCTGTTTTCACCTCTGCCTCCAGCATCATTCATGGGAGTGAACATCTGTTGGGTTCCAGAAATAGTAATTCTTAAAAGTCTCTGTCTCTCTCAAGACTACAGAAAGTCTAAAGGGTTTTTAGTGAGTTGCAGCTGACAGCACCAGTCACAGCAGAGTATTTTACCTGATCAGAGACCCTTGATTTCTGTTCTGCTGTACTGGTAAGAGGTGGGAGGAGAATCTGATTTAAAGGTAGTCTGCAAACAGAACCAGTAGAACAGCCTCCGAGCAATGAGTTACACACACATATTTACAAATAAAGGATAGAAAGTACAATCAATTTCTCACCTAAACTGTTAGTCATGTCCATTTACCTCAGCTGAGAATATGCTTCAGGAAGTCCTGAGCTAAAGACTCTGAGTGCAACACAGAGCTGAGTGTACAAAGGAACCAAATGACAGCATTGAAAAGCAGCCACCTCTGGTGTTAGATACATTTGCTTTGGTTTATCGTTCTGTCCTTGCACACCAGAGTCTTTTTAGTTTCACATGTGTTATCACACATTTTTTTTCCACAATCTTTTTTTTCCTCCTAAAATAAACTGGCTTCCACTGCTGTAACTGCAATAAGAGAAAAATCTATACAACATGTAGCAATTTCACCTAAAAGCTGGGGTACTTTTCCCTTTACTGAATAAAAGGGAATTGAAATATGGTGAAAAAAATTCCCACACAGTCCTCAGGAATAGGGAGTGCTAAATGGGAGCATTAACTGAATACTGACAGCTTGAGTAAATATTCATTATATGGTGTCACAACAGTTTCTGTAGCACAGTTGTGGAAAGATACACGCTAATAATATCTCAAGGCACTTGTAACCTCCTGCCGATATGGCAGATTTGATGACCAGATGTGGAGAGCAGTTATTAGAGACTATGCCTTAAGACAGAAATCAGCAAAGGACCTCTGTTTTTCAACAGGAAAAATTTAGGTTAAAAGTCTGCAGCAAAAGAGAAATTACAGAAAGGGTACACACATTACTAGGAAAGAAAAGAGTGATAAGTTTTCCCAGAGTTACCAGTTTCTTTCAACATCTTGAGATAAAATAATGCAATCTGAACAACATGTGCAGTGTTTCTGTGCCTCACTGTCTGCTTTTATGTAGATATATCTCATTCCTCTAAAAGTCTATATTTGAATGTGGTCAAGTACCTAAAGGCATCTTCTGGCATCAGAAAGCCATCTGGATTTTGCCAGAAATATAAGGCCTAAAGTTACCAGTTTCTTTCAACATCTTGAGATAAAATAATGCAATCTGAACAACATGTGCAGTGTTTCTGTGCCTCACTGTCTGCTTTTATGTAGATATATCTCATTCCTCTAAAAGTCTATATTTGAATGTGGTCAAGTACCTAAAGGCATCTTCTGGCATCAGAAAGCCATCTGGATTTTGCCAGAAATATAAGGCCTAAAAGAGTGCACCACAGGACATTCTTTTAATACAACCTCCTATTCTGATTTTTGCAAAGTCTAAAGTGCTTAAACCTTATCACTTCTTCTGACTGACCATTACTCCAAGATGTTTCTGCTTTTATGGGTGACGTGCCAGACTCTGATCCTAAAGGCATTTTTCTAACCTAAATGATTCTATATCTTTTTGCTAAAATCTTACATTTTATTGCTTTCAAGTTATTTTTCCTCAAGCAAACAGATTGAGAAAAAATAAATTAAAAATTAAAAGTTATCTGAAGTTGTTTTCTGAATTAGGCACACTTCCCCTGATATAAACTTTGAAGGTGATGTATTCAATGTTTGACATCTGTGTTTCCTAAAAGAATGTTGGCAGACATTTTATTTCTGTCTCCACTGCTGTTATTTGTGATTAATTTCATTATTTCTGTGAGCCCAAGATGTTTACAGAAAGGATAGAACCATGCTGATCACTCAAAAAACAATTTGGGTAATTGGTAAGTGGTTACTTCCAGAAGTACATTTGCTTTAGCATTAGAAATGCTTCTATTCCCAGTTATAAATTAATACTGGTTACTTTCAGGTCAAATTTCATAAAAGGATAGGCACCATTTCACCCATTTTTATTTCCCCTGAATGATGAGCATTTAGGAAGCAAGTGAGGAAAAGAGAAAAACATGTAACAGAAGGTAATAAAAAGCAAGACTCAGAGCTTGGGCTATGTCAGTAATTCATGGGCTAATTAAAATACTCTACTCAAATAGGAAAGTTTTCAGGTTTTGGTATACCCCCAAGTTTATAATTGTTATTGATAAACACTGAACTTAAAGGTAAGGTCTATTAGATTTTTTGGAAGCATAGTGCTTGAAAGGTTCTTCAAAATGCTAAAATGCATAGTAAATAACCAAGCGTTACAAATGCAAACATAAGCATTTCTGTAGCACTCACTCACATTCCTATGTGTTGCCTAAGAATATGAATCCTTTTGTCAAAGGTCTTACTGAGGCTCTCTAGGCAGTTATTTATTTTTCAACAAAATTTGCTGAGAAGCATTTTTCTAGTTTTTATTTTTGTAATGTTGGGTATTTGCATAGAAACAAGTTCTTTTCCTTAGAAGCTTATTTTTTACCTGGAGCCATAACATCTCCACTGATAAAATGACAATGATGTCACAGAGGCAAATCAAAAGAGTATATTCTGTTTAAAAACTGTTGATGCTTACAGGGTTGTTCTAATAGTGAGGGACAGCAGGTATCTCAATTGTTATTTCAGAATGGAGCCTCCCATGTACTACTAGTCTTTAAAATAAAAGATAGCTTGGAAAGAGGAACAAATCCTTCCTTTACAATTTAAGCAGTTTTTTGCTCTGCATTTAATGGGCAAATCGCACTCATAGCTTTACTTTCATTGTTCAGGTAGCAATTAAGGACTGTATTCCAACTCTTCCTTCTAAAACATATATGTTCTCCCCAAAATGTGAGAATTCTTTCCATTGCTTACCTTACCTATTGTGTTATTCACAATGTAGCCTCTGTAATTCCTACAGATTTATCAGGCAGGGAAGCATACCAATTCCCTTTTGCCCATGTTGCTAGAATTACCCTTCCCATATATGACTTCAACACCCTTCTGTAAAGGGAGTGCAGGCTGCAACAGCTATTAACCATTTCTTCAAGGTTAATCAGGAGAATCACCAACTAAGTGTTAAGCAAAAGGTAACATATCCATCACAGCCACGTAGGTTAGGCCACAGACTGAGACTAAATAGTATAGTCATGACAAATAACATGAAAGAAAACAATGATGGACAAGAAAAAGAAAATAATATTGCTGGACTTTTGAAATTCCATTATCTTTAAATTGTTTTGCTTCATAAACCCATTATTAGAATAGGGAGAAAAGTCAGGCGGTTTCACAATTAATTTTATTTTAGCCTCTCCAAAGCAGCAGACAACAGTTGCAGTAGCTATGTGTAAGAGAGCTAGCACAAGAGCTAGGGGATAAAGGGAAACTAGGTAAAACTTTTGCATCAATAAAATTGAAATGACATATTTCTAGAACAAAGAAGGCTGAAAGAACCATGCATACAATGTTCATAGTGCAAGAGTTTTCATCTAGGTCAAAAGAAGACTGCAAACTTCAAGATTTAAGCAGGCATTTAGAATCACCAATGTTTTGAATTGTAATCTTTACCTTTGTTCTAGAAAAGTAGTATTGTGAAGTTCTAAGTGAGTTCCATTTATGAACAAAACCTAGAGATCAAGTCATGTTTTAAATCTTAGTGCATCATATCCACCACAATACCAGGCTAATAAAGGCATCTTGAATGTAATAAACAAAACAATTTGCCAAGTATGGCAAAAAATCAAAAATAAGCTTATTTTAGAGTGTATTGATATGCTTAAATCAAAGATGTGCCTTGGCATAGTAATAAACCCATAACAAAATAATATCCACAGGATCCTGGAATATTCAAATCAGGTTATCCCTACAGCTGTCTGGAATATTAAGTTTAAACAGAATTATAGCAGGCTAACCTTTTGGAAAATTGCATCCTCTTTTATGAAAGAGCATTAATCTTTTCAGAGTATTTCAAGATTATGTTCCCCCTACCACCACACCCTTTTTTTTCTTTTGCTTTTCCACAATCTTACAATAAGCCAGTAGGCAATTAAAAAACCCAAACAAAACAGCCAACCAACCAAAACAAAACAACAAAAAGAAACAAACCAAAAACCCCTAAACAAAACCACAAAACCAAATTAATCAAGATTTGTTAGAGAATCTCTTCTGTTCCCTGACACCAGTGCATTTAAAATGTAACAACTTCCTTTTCTAGTGACAGCCTTAATAAACAAAATAACAATCAAACTAAAAATTTAAAGCATCAGATACCTCTGAGCCCCTTCTCCAATATAACAAAGCTCTATTCAGCCTTCATTCATGAATGGTAACAGTCTCTACATCATCTAGACCTGTTTTTTATCATTTTCCTTCCAACAAGAATGCAGAGTGTGATACCTTATCTTTATGGAGGGCTATGTCCATGTTTGAGGGGAAAATACAGTAAGCAGCTTTATAAGAGAGGGTCGTGAAAACAGTACCTTACTGTTTCTTACTGTCTTACCTGTTGTGAGAAGTGGATAAACAAGAGCTAAATGGGATCCAAGTCCCACTTCCTACACTGCAGGGAAGTTTGCAAGGAAATAAGATAAATTGCCCTAGTCATAGGTCATCTTTAATGTTTATAGAGCACTTTCCTTGTGAATGATCTCAGATTCAGTCATGAATGTTATAAAAAAATTACACTAACATGCACAGTGGCTTGTACTTGCCAGAAATAGCAATAAAAGGAATCCAGTATGCAAGTAATACATATTGAAGTTTCTTGGCTAAATATGAATTTTGCTTTCAGAAAATGAAAAATTTTCTAAATCATAACCGGCCTAAATTTTATAATTCCCTACCATCATCAATAGCAGTTAGTATTAGTGCAAAAGAGTCCCTGGTTCCTGGCCAAGAGTCACTATTTCTTGCCTTCCTAGCCTTCAGTAGAAGTTTGCTGTGCAGTTTAACCACTAGACACAAACCTTGAATTACTAGTGTTCTTTAAACACTAGTTTTGTCAGTTGTGCTTTGAGCCAATTCTTGCTTAGAGAGAAAAATTAAGATTAAAAACCAGGGACAAAATGAAGGAGAAAAAAAAAAAAGGCAGCTTCTACTGCTGCTTTTTGCTATAAAATTATTAACATGTATTTCAAGTTGCAGATAATGAACATAACTAAACTGTGAAGTCATTTTTACCTCTTTCCTTATGAAATATTTTGGCTCTCATATATCATAACACAAGCATCTTGCATAACATTTTCATGTTCCTGCCCATTCAGAGTTCATTCATATTCTGGAAACAAGATCCAATGAGGTTTTTTTATATTATTTTCCCAGCATTTCTGTTTCACAGCAAAACTCTGCTGGCTGCCTTAAAATCATCAACATTAGTCAAATAGAACAATAAGGAATGTCAGAGATGGGGGAAGGAACTTGATACGAAATTGTCTACATTTGTACTCTGCCTGCAGTGCACTCTCCAGTAAGCTTTCATCCATATGAGAACAGAATTGAAGCACTTCTCTTTTTAAAAAAAACATGACTAAAATAGAAAGCAGAACTGGTCAGCTAAATATTTTGCATTATTACTACCCTAAATTGTTATTTCCCTATAGAAAAATCATCTTTCTGTTAGCACAAAACTAAACCAAGCAAACAAAAAAGCCTTTGTACTCTTAAGGTTAGGTAATACTCATAGTCCAAGCAAAAAAAATTTTCTTAAAATTTCCAGTGCAAATAAGTTTATTCAACATGTATTTTCATCATCATCCAGTAACTGCAACCTGCTAAAGGCAGATTCTTCTCCAAATGCAGCACTGTGTTTAATCATCTTAGAATTAGAGGATATGCACATATTGAAAAAATTCTGGTACTAATGTCAAGCCTTGCTCAAAACAACTCCAGGTATTATAGGTATTTGGCTTTTGATTGATCAGAATAAAACCAACCCAAAGTTTTCCATTTCTCAAATGAAGCATAAATAATTCTGGGTTTATTTTGCTAGTTAGTATCATTCACAATAAGGAAAACTCTCCTAATTAATATATGGCATATGCCTGCAGACAATACTTCTCCAAAATGCCAATGATTTGTACCATATAGTAATATCAGCAGCAACATTTCCTGATCTTAAAATATTTTAATTGCAACATCATGCTTATTCTTTGCTGTTGCATAGTACTTCTCCCTACACTTTCAGGTGCATAAAAGATACAGAAAATATTTTTTTTTAAAAAATCAACAACTGAACAAAACTATTTCTGTGTCCTATCTGAGATTAATCACTTGCCATGAAAAACTACTCTGATATTATGGTCACTAAAAATAAACCCCACAACTATCTGAAGGACATACTACCTAAAATTACACTGCCAGCAGGAAAATGACGTGATTCAAGGTCGACAGACAGGTGACAGATCATCATCACAGCAAAACACATGGAGGGAGGGGACAAAGTCTATATGCAAAGAATAACTTATAGTTAGCAAAAGAAGCATATTCAAAATGGTAGTTAAATAATCAACAGGAGCACTCTTAAAAAGCTTCAACTGCTACTTAACCAAATTGCACCAGAAGCTTCCCCACTAAAATATATTCCCATCCTTGGAAAGAAATGCTAAAATCAAAATTTTTATTTATTTTAATGCAGACTTCAAAAGTAATCCCTAAAAACAATGCTAACTCAAAGAAATACTTTCTCTGCTTCTTCAGATTCCCACAGCAACACAACTAAATGGCCAGCAGGCCCTGCAAAGGCATTCTGAAAAGAAATCAGGTTTTGTGCAATGAATATAAGGCTAAATATGCAAGAACTCCTTAAATCAACACAAGATGATGCAAAAACAGAGGTAAAAAAACCCAAACCCAAAGCTTTTGTACAAGGCTACAAGTACACAAACATATACTAAACAAACAGTAGAGGCCTTCTGTTTCTATCTCTTACCTTAAGCATTTTGAGGGTGTAGTCCAAAGTCTCATGGGCATTTTGCTCAGTGGTTTCTTCTCCAAACCACAGAGGCACTCCCACTAGCTTTAGGATACTCTGTAGCTCCTGATCTAATTTTTACTTCCTTTAAAGTAAAAAATTCTTATTGCTAAGTGTTTTCAAGATTCATTAATGAATTAATGACTCAAAATTCCCTGTAAGTTATTAAAACTTTGAACTTCAAATATTAAAGAAAACCCCAAAATACCAACACCAAACAGCACTGAACATTTAAAGTTGGATACACAGGATAGCTCCTTGGACAGGACACAAAAAGTTTAAGGAACATAATAGCATGCTACCACATACAAAAAAATAACCTATCCCTTCACATCCCTAGGTCTTATCCCACTAAAGAGACAGAAGGAAGCAGAAAGCTCTCCGTACTTACATAGGCACATGAAGCTAATTAGGTTCAAATACAAAGCACAAAACAGTTTCAGCAAGAAAAAAGATACTTTAAGCAGTGGACAGCTGAAAAATGCTGTGCAAATTCTTAAATGCTTTTTGGTTGCTGTAACAGTGCTGTGGATTGTCTGACCCCAAATAGCTGAAAGCCATCTGAAGCTATCAAAAGTTATCAGGACAACTGGTCAGCAGGGAGGATACTAGGCTGATGCTAACAATTCAGAGATCAATGGATCACACTGTTAAGACATAGGGAATTGTTTTTTAACACCATCAGTATGGCAGATAAAGGTCCTGAAAGTTTATTAGTTCAATTTTAACAAGGATCCAGAAACAGCTCTCTACTAAATTTTCTTAATTATTTTAGGATACGTATTTAAAAGTTGAATTTATTCCTCGTTGCAAGAATTCCATTTTACTCCTGTCTTTCTAGTAACACCAAAAAGAACCGAGACCTAGAAGCAAAATTCAGTAAAACAGGATAGGCAATGAACGTATTTTACTGCTATGATTTAGATTGCTAAACTACTGCAGATGTTCTTCTCCAAGAATTTCAGACTAAGAGCAAGGAAATCAGATGCATTATCTAATTAGTTTTTTTGGAATTCATTTTACATAATGGTATTTGAAAACTAGCATACTAAAAGTAGCATTGATCATGCCCTAAATAATATGTTCTGAGTTTCCCATGTAGCTAAGGGTTTTAAGGCTTTATTTCTCTGCTGTCAGTGTCACAGTTTTACCCTGTAAACAGTGGGCTGTTGCTAAAAAAAGTCATTGTCAGAAGAAGATCTTTATGTAGTATGATAAGCTGTGATAGTCACATCATTTCTATATGTACATAATTGTCAAATCACAAGCACAACAGAACGCAAACACTTATGAGGATATTAATGAATTACAGCTTCTTTAGATAAGCCTTATTCTTCCTCTCCCATCCTTCTCCACCATACCTATCCCTTCCCCAAATGCCTAATAGGGTCATGAAGAGTGAAGGAATAGACAGTATAGAAATCAGTCTTTCCAAGTATCTGGAAAAAAAAAAAGGTTTTGAAAAGAAGAGTGAGACATAACAATAAATTTTGTAAAAACCAAGAATTAATTTTAATCTGCTTGTTCATTATAACATAGGTTGATTACTTTTAAGAAGTCATCTATGCAGGCTCAGCAAGCTATTATATCTTATTAACTAATAGAAGAATCACGTAATGAATGTAATCAAGGTCTACCTGAAAAAGTGTGATATGCTAGCAGAGCAACAAACTATTGTAGTCTTGGACAGATGACAAGTGATAGCATGAAATCATCAAGCCTAACAGAATAAAAAGCATAGTTAATGCAAACTGTATATCTGAAGAGAAGCTTACCTGACAGTTATGGTGCCATTCACTACTGTATGTAGAAAAAACAGGATCCATCAGCATCATTACGCTATTTTTTTTTTTAAATTCCCTGAAAAATTCTTTTGGGTAGCCAAGTTTTCCAAACTTTTTGTTAAGCAGAAAACAAATTCACGTGGAACTTTCAAAGTATCTCTCAGGAGAAGGATGCAGGAGAAGGATGCATTTGTACAAACAAAATAGTATGACAACGGTAATTCAATTCTTGAGGGATACAGTAATAGTTGCTCTTTTCCAATATGGTTGGACACATAGAAGCATTATGTCTGTTAGCTTTATAAACAGTAAACTTCATCTCTCCATGACAGGAAACAGAAAGACCATATAATGGATAATGTTTGTATTACAGGGAATAGGACATTTGTCTTAATAAAATACAAGCATGCAACAGAGGTGTTTTGACTCTGGCACTTATTTAAATAAAGGTTGTCCTCACCTTTGTGTGCAAAAGCAATTTTCACAGCAAAATAAAATGGTCCATGGATAAACAATAAGATCGACATACCCTGACAGCAATAAAAGATGCATGTGGTGAAAGATGCTTTTCTTTTGTGCATGCTGACCTACTCATGAGTATAAGTACCTGTAAATCCTGTGTGGTAGTTGAAAATATGTCAACCACACAGCTTATACATTATAGAGCAACAGATAAAAACTACCTAAACAGATAATGCTATTTGTCATCTCTCCTTTAAGCAAGCCAAGTCTCAGGATATTTTAAGAACAAGAGGCTTATGTAGGTCTACTTAGAAATTAATATACAGACACAGAAATTCCTGCTTCTGAAGCAGTACATAAGGAACACAACAATGACATATTATTTGCATGTGATTTTTAGAAAAGAGGATGCAAACTACAGTGAAGTTGATCTTTTTCAGTCTTATGTACAGCTGCTTGGATTTGAAATATTCAGAGCACCCAGCTTGATATAAAGAGGAAAAGCAATACAGCTGAGGGTTTTTTTTCATGTTTTGGGGGGTATATAGCTATTTAGATTGCTTAAAAATCTCATATCCTTTTTTTTTTTCTAATATAGATATATTAATTAGAAATGACAGTATGCCTCTCCTTAAATGCAGGCACATGTCAATGACCTGTTCCTCTACTTTCTGCTTTCTTGGGGAATAGAGACTAATAGAAGAACAATTTCTCCAGCAGTAACAGCACAAGGTTCTTTTAAACATTTTAAATGTAGTTGATAATCAAGGACAGGAAAAACTTAGCTTGATAAAACAAAAACTTGAATCAGGTGATGCTACTGTAATATTTACTTTGACCTTTAGTAATGTCAAATGCATAACAATCAGTTCTGTGAGGGTCTAATAATGGAAGAAAAAAGGCTGATGTTCTCTCGTTCTCCTGATGATAACTCTCTCAAAAAAACATAGCATGACTGATGAAAGTCTGGTTTATTTACATTATGGGCAGTACACAAAACCCTGCTCTCATTTATTCTGAGTCCAATCCATAAGTGTTTTAAGAGTTTTGTGACTTTAACAACCAGTAGTGCCTTTAATAAAAAGTGTCACCAAGCCATCATCTCTCCTGCCCTTTTTGGGGTGAGTTTTATTCAAGTGAGAAAGAATTGGCATCCTTAATATATGTCAGAAACTTCATTTCTCCCTCTCTTTTTGTTCTTTTCACTATATATACCCATAATCCTAGCTGGATTTCAAACCCAGGAGAACATTTCTGACAAAGTGCCAGCCTTCGAGGGAGTTCTTCCACAGATGTCTCATATGATCTTAAAGTAATAAAAAAGATAACCTCAAGTGAAAAACAGACCCAGAAAACTGTTCTGTTCCAGATCTTCATGCACACTTTTGTGGGAGCAGGAAAGGCAGCTTAGAGAACTGGTTACATAACGCAGGAGCATTTGGGAATGTACAAAAATAAGAAAATTAGTGACAGAAAATAGAACAACATATCTTAACATTCACATAAACAGTAATTGTCACAGACTATTGGAGACCTTCTTTTATGAAGTACAAGAATCAACCAGCTCACTGGGAAGAATTAGCTTTTTGGGAAAAGGAACAGTGACTGCTTTTAATAGAAATTTACCCAGAAATTCTAAACAAATAAATAACTAAATCTTAACATATATCATGCAAAAAATAACCTCAGAAAACACTATTTCTTATTCATAGCATTCTTAAGATTTTTCAGTGGGCAATATGCTCTCTAAATCTACACTGAAATACTCCACAGCATCACTTTGTCAGACATGCTGGTTATGTGAGAGAATAGCAAAATTACCTAATTTCAGAGAATCAATGATAACACACATCTGAATAATTCCAGTATTTTGCAAAGGCCTGGAGTTTGTCCTATTTGACCTGCACACAGGTGCAAACCAAAAAATATTACCCAAAATCCAATGGAGTAGCTGACGAATATGGGTAAGCCTATACTATCAAAACAGCTATAGACCTTTGTTTAAGAAAACTGCTGCCCTGTGTGTTTACTACAGAAAAGAGCTGAAGGACCCTGAAGGATGCGATAGTTTCACTCTGACTTTGAAAGAACAGATTGCTAAAATCAAGCATAGTTGATCTACTCATGTTTGGGAAATGCAATACCCGAGGAAGAAAACCATCCGTAACTGGAGAATAGAAGTGTTTCAGAGAAGGATTCACAGATTCAAAGTAAGTTCATATTTGCTCTGATAATATCTAGCAGTAACATCTTAGTGGAAAATATTCAGAAACTATTATGTATTTAACCTAAAAAATAAAGTCATAACAAAATTGCTAGTAGTTTAACCAAGGCAACACCTTAGTTTCTTCCTCTTCATTGCCTCTTTACTCCTGCTTTCAGTTTCTGATATCTCATAGGCTTGTACATCCCTGGATTTTAGAATTAATAGAAGTTATATTTGAAGTTATATTTAATTTTTAAGGCAAACATTTATTTTTCCAGTGCAACATTGTCCATTTTCCCTATGATGTATCACACATGCAAGTGGTGTATTTTGCCTAAGACACATACATTACTATAATTGTTTTATTTACTGGACTATTACATTCAACAATTTTGAAGACATCTGGAAAAATATTTCAAGATATAAATAATTTTGTTACCTAGTGCTTTTTATGTCACTACTTTCCCTGTAGATCTGGCAGCAACTTGACTGATGCATTCATTTGCATGTTATTCAGTCCTTAGATGGGTGATGGCCCATTTGTGAGAGTACTGCATTTTTGCAGATACAAGAAACTGTTCACCTTAATTCTCAAAAAGCAAGGCAAAATTGCCACCACAGAAGAATGAACTCAATATCTATTTTGCTCAGACACTAAGAATAGCAACAGTCAGATGATGTGAAATTAAATGGTTAAAAGTTTTAGAGGAAAAATCTTAGGTTCTCTAAGTACAAGCATAATTTTAGCTTAAGCAGTTAGGGATGTAGGCACTCCTTCTGCAAACCATTCTTCTACTGTCCCAGAAGGAAATATTCTTCATGTTCCTTTATCTTTTAATACAAGCTTTAAATAGCAATGTGTTTAAAGACATGTTTATAGTAGAACAAGAACAGAGAAAACTGTCCTTATGTTTGTATCGGTCTATTGTCATTGAATAATCACAGATTTTAATTTCTTACAGGTATGTAAAGGTAGGTGAGAAAATGCATGTTTGCAATTTTTTTGGAGGAATTATTCATTCTCTTGAGCTGCTAATGTATGGATGTGCAGCAGTAACACTGGTGTGCTTTGAGCTATTTTCTATTAGAAGATTAAAATCAAAAAGAGTAAAAATAGGGTCAAATTACCAGGTGTGAATCTGCAAAGTTTAAGAGAGTAGCTCCATGTGACACTGAGAAAGAGATAACTGGGAACTACACCAAGGTCTGACTCCCATTAACACAAAAATGAGGTGCCATTACCATGGCAACTAGCTTTGATTATAGATGGAGGCAGTTGACATTTTTGCCCTCTCTGTAATAGCCCTATAGGCCAAATAAGAACTCAGGAAAATGCATTTTCTAAAGGCACATATTTGTGTTTCAAAAACCACAGACCAATTTTATCCATCACACAGCATTGTTATCCCTGACTGAAAACACAGGAAGTACACTGTGTCCACCTGCATGGCTGGCAAGATACTTCTCCATTCATTTGTATCAACTCTGAATTCCAGCCAATCTCTGGAGCTGTTGCAAATCAGAGGGTAGACACTGAATCCCTAAGCTTACATTAATTTCTTCCTGTTAAGCCTTTTTAAAACCTTCTTTTTGTATGGAATAGGCCATAACTCTTCTTTTTATTTCGCCCTGCACTTCATGAAAGAGACTCAATATCACTGAAATAGTTGATAAACACTTTCCGGCAACAAAGGCACATACACAGGCAGCCATATATCTAGTCTTCCTTTCTTGGATGGAGTTAAATGCCCTATGAGTTATATTGGCTCTATCATTGTGAAAATGGGCTTATTGGCATCTTAGCTAGAACAGTAAGAATGGCTTGCTTTATTATGGAAGGTACTAATATGTAATTTATTAACTTCTCTTCCCTAAATGCATTCACATCTCAGACACCAAGTGTGGCGCACGACATAAATTTTCACAGAAAACAGAGGCTCCTGCAATAATGTTATTTTTTGAACACAGCTTTTGGTAGTGAGTAAAGCTGATTTTAAGTGTAAATGCTGGTATACCGCTTATACAATATAAGGGCTAATAAACTTCAGATTCCCTATATTAAACATATATACATTTCCTCAAAGTAACTTCATTGCTCATTACAAAATGCCTTCTACATGATTCAGTCTAAAGATTGGAAAACCAGTGTTTAAAATTTTCATTAATGATATAACATTCCAGTAAGCTACTATGTTTTTCAGGAATCCACATGTAAGAAAATAGACAGTTTTTCAAGGAAAAAAATCATCTTAATCAGAGCAATAGGAGTCACTGGCAAACAAAAGTCAAGATTTTCTCTGTGAACAACATTTTTTATTTTGGTGTCAAGTGCAAGAGTAGACTTTTTTTTAACATTTCTATTAGCATGCAAGTATTTGAGATGCATAAGAATTCCAAATATAAGACCTAATTCCTTTGTTTCTTAGTTGGTTTGGGATGCTAGATAATTTAATATAAAGTTGTAATCTGCAGGGTTTTCTCCATTGTTTTTCCTTTGGCAATACTTCTTTTATAAGGGTCATAAAGGCAACAGTCTGTAAAATCTGTTTCAGGTTTTCTTTCTCAGTTGTACTAATCTTGGTATCTTTTTTCTTTTTATAAAAGGCTGGTGTCTTTTTTTCAATTAGAATTCTCTGAATGATTCTTCATGATGTGGAAAGTCCTCATCTCTTCAAGGAATCTGATTCAGTTAACCTAGAGTGACCTCAATTTTGTACACAATAGAAATAATTTGTTTTCTTTACCTCTACTTTTTAACACAGTCATGCTTAGATGATCTTTTCTGGTAACCTCAGTAAGAACTGAAAAAGACGATTTAGGTAAAACATTATAGGAACAGAAAAGCTAATTGAAATTTCAATAAAAATTAATTGCCACATCCCACTACAATAACCAGGTCAAATCATCCTCTTATGCTCATAGTGCACATTGTCAGAAATACACTGATGCAGAAAAACAGACCAGTAATGGTACCATTGATCTTGCATTCATTTGCAGTTCGGAGAAGGGTAAAACAAAGGATTTATTAACCCTGTTCTCATCCCAGCACAGTGGACATAGTCAGAGGTATAGGGAATGTGCAGATGTATGCTCTTGGATTTCACTCTTCTGCATACATTTATATAGTCATATAAGATGCAATTCTGTGATGCTTCAGATTATGAATTTCTATCAACTAAGCAAGAATAGTCTGGAAAACCCCATGAAAGTTCTGTTGTTTTTCCTGACCTAAGGTAATCCCACACCCATGGTAGTGTCATATCCTTGACACCACTGTTGACTGTTGCTGTCAGGATTTCTGATGAACATTGATATATTTTCTTATACAGCAGCTATAGTAGTGAATTGTGATCTCTCTGTAATACCAATGATCTGCTTCTACTACAATCTGAATGTAAAACATCTGTGTTACATTTCTCATAACTGAAGCAGCTACCTCTTTATTTTGTGCTAATGATAGAGTTCTATATTTCATGCTTACTTAATCTGCTTACTACAAATGGAGGAACAACTGTGAAAGTGCTAATTTTTCACCCAAGAATAAACTTTTCCTGGATGTTTTACTTAATCATATCAAATTTGCTGATGGCAGATAGAGTTTTTGTGAAAGAGGTTTTCTTTAAGGGTATATTCTATCCAATTTTGATATCTTGATAGAGCAAAATGAAGGATATGAATACATTTTCCCAAAATGTTAAAAGCATCTCTGAGTACAGACTTGCACTTCACCTAAATGGTCTCTGTCTGTTGCTAATATAAACTTCAGTTTGTTGCTAAATGCCTACTTTATTCCATATCAGTATTTTATTGTTTTCACATGGCTTCATGCTGCATTTACACAAGATACATTCTGAATTAGTTTGCTATGTGTTTGGTTTTAGAACACCCATTTTCTTTTCCTTTTTCATTATAAATAAATTAGTATGAATGCTCCTGTAGATAATTTTGTTCCATACTGTTAGAAAGTATTTAAAGACTGCAGAATCTGTAATTGTTTCTTGCAGCGACTAAAAGCACTGTCTAGTCACAGGCATCATGAATGCATCGAGTGGAGTTTCATGTCATTGCACTAACAATTTCAATTTCCTTTTAGAATTGCAAGGTACCGGAAAATAAAAATCTCATGCACAGAGAAATTTGTTCTGAATCATTAAGGTAACAGAAACTTGTTCTGAATCTAAGTGCTGCTGAAAACTGCACAAAGCATCTGCCAATATTTTTAATGTCTTAGAAATTTTGCCCAACTACCTTTAGAAGCTGGACTGCATCAAGATTGTGGTGTAAATAAAGATGGTGTAGAAATATCCTCTTGAAAATTACTGTACATCTTTTTGCATGCACAGGTTTTTAAGCCCAACTGAGTACTTTCAAACTCTGTTATTTGGAGAGTCAGTATTAATGTGCTATATGGAAAATCACACATAGTTCCTAAAGCAAACAGAAAAGTTCACAGTGCAGTTGTCATGGTTTAATGAGAAAGGACCTATCTCAAGAGTCAAGTAGAGCCAATTAAAAAATATATTTTCTTTATTCTTTTGAAGCAAGTCTTAGATGCTTTGAAAAGTCATGGGTTGAGCTAAATAGCACTGAACTTTGAGTTAAATGGTATTGAAATTGTCACATGTCATTCCCAGCTTGATATTCAAGACTGAAGCACCTGCTAATTGCCTGGTATACCAGCACCCAACAGGGAGGGCAATACTGCACTTTGTGGGTAAGATTTTTTCCAGAGCTAAAGAGCATAGGCAGAAGGCAAACTATTGGAATTAGCAGGTGTGTTTATCTCAATAACAAAGGGAACAGTAAATAACAAGGTGATTTTGTTGCAATCTTTCCTCCTTTTTTCTTCCTTGCCTGCTCTCACTTTAACAAAACTTGAAGACAGACCTTTCCACATCAGACTGCACTGAAAAACAGTATGGAGCACTGAAAAGGCAATGGCTCTTGCTGCATTCCTTCATGTTTAGGAAGAAAGGAATTTAGAACCCTTTTCTTTGAAAAAAAGAAGCCTAAATCAAACTCAGCATAGCTTTCTCTTCTTAATTTGAACAAAGTGGATAACCTTCAGTTATTTCAAGTGTTACTTTAAGCCACCACATCTTCTACAGCTAATAAACCCGTCTCAAGGAAAGAAATGTGGAATTCAGCTTAGACTTTAATTATACTTCCCCAAAAGGAAAATTTGCCTACTAAATACAAAGCATGTTAATATCGTTACCAATCTAGAAGAAAGGCATTAATATATTTCTAGATGCTGATTGTATGAATACCAGGCCATTGCTGATTTCACTGGGACCAGCAGTAAAAGCAAGGCAATAAATTATATGTAAAATTTCTGATTCAGAAAATCAGAGAAGCAATGAATAAACCATGTTAAGGATGACAGAGAAGGTAGAGAAAACTGGAAGGGATATATTACAAGACTTTTTAAAATCATATAGTTTAAGAACTTGAATCTGGTTATGGTCACAGCATGACCTGAATCAAGAATGGCTTTAAGAAAGTCAGTGTTATACTACACTGTTTTGAATTTGTCTAAGTCAACATTCTGTCCTAAGCATTATATCTTCTAAGGCTACAGGAAAGAAAAAAATCTGCGTTATGATTTATTATACAGGCAAGGATGGCCAGTGACTATTCAGCTGTAAGCATTATTGCAAGAAACTTTATTCAGCACTCAAGACATAGTGAGGTGATTTGTTTTTCTACTGACTGATTACATTTAGAAAGCCAAGGAAGTTTTAAACAATTGTTGTATTTATACCTATACGTTCTTCAGAATTGTCCTGGATGTCAATACTTACCATGAAATATATGTATAAAACTACATTATAGGTCAGGAGACAAAGTGAGAACATGAAATAGACTTCCAGTCCTCTTGCATTAAAAACCTAACCATTTTTTGCAAGTATCTCTGCCATTTCAATGGAACGGTAGCATAACATGCTATCAAGTGCAATCAATGGTATTTGCTGCCATGAATATTTTAATTATGTGTTACAGAAATGAAGTCAACTTTGGAGAATCTTTATACTTTTATTCTCAACTCATAATTATTTCAACAGTTCCATATGTCATGATTTGAAGGGCACAAGAATTTCTCGTGTACATTACGATGTTACAGTATGTGTTAATAAAATGCAGGACACAGCAAACTTCCTTAATGCTACTTGCAACGTAGTTTCATCTGTGATATTGGAACTGACGCTATCCACTGAGTGATAATGGCATGCCTTGTCATCATTCCCTTGCAAGGACTAACTGAACATAATGACCAAGAAATAAAACTGTAAATTGTCTAGAAACATTGATGGACTTCAAAAAAGCTGTGCCTTCATGAAATAATTTCCTCAGTAGCACAGAATTAGATTTCCACAAAGGGATCCTGAAATCAGTAGTGTTTTCCACGGACACCCATACAAAGTGTCTTTCCATCTTGACTCTGCTCAACTCACAGTTGCCAAACTGGGATCCTGTGTAGCACAATTGAACCTTGGCTATGCATTTTGCAGGTCCTTCTGTAGCAAAGAAAAAAAGCCATTGCTCTTGCAGCACTGGCTGTATGTTTATCATTAAAAGGGATGGAGGAGAGGTAATCTGCCACTCAAATCACATTTCACTAGAGTTGTGTAGGGCTCTGGAGCATAAACATGAGTTCGCCAGTTTGAATGTGAGTTGGCAGCAGCACAGCAGTGACAGAAAGCAGACTGACAGCAAAAGGTGAAGTGCAATGTGTAGATCTAGAAGGTGTCAGTTCAGGGGTGGTATTTAGTGATACCATCTGTAAATGGGACCAGATGAGGTGGCCTGAGGACAATCTGTAGGAGATAGAGGAAGGAGAATGATACTCAGAGCCCTAATGGAAACTGAAAGTAGATAGAAGCTGAAAAGAAATGCTGCTCTGATAATAAGAATAGAAAGGAAGCTAGCAGGGTATACAATACTAGCCTAGATAAAAGAGCAAGGACTGACAGATTATAGGATTTCAGAGAAAGATTAAGCTTATGATATCTGAGAAATATTCCCAACATTGCACTGCTATCTTCGTGTATACTGATACAATTTCTAAGGGGAAAAAAATGCAGTATTTTTAAAAAGAAAATTGAAAATTTGTAATTGAATATAGCTTTTCCAATTGCTAAAATAAACCATCTCTGCATGACCTTTCCCCTCCTCAGTGAAGACCAGCTTGAAATGGGTCAGAACATTGTACACCAGATCCTGATAATGAATTACATTATGCTAGCAACATTTAGAATGTGTTACCATATAACTCAGTAACAGAACTAATGTGAACATCATTTTTTTGCACAGGACCTAGGATTCTGCCTTTCCAGGTCAGTGTTGCAACAGGAAGGATACTGCCTAAGCTTTCTCTCACTGATCAGTGATCTTGAACTCTTTTGTTCAAATTGGGATTTTCCACAATAGAAGTCATATTCCAGACACTGTATGTGAGCTCTTTAATTAGGGTGTTCTCCCAGAAGATCAAGGGTGTGGATTTCAATGAAAAAGGAGAATTTTGGGGGACAAAAGAAATTTGTCTCCCCTATGTCCAAGGTAAATATACTAACTACTGAACTATTGTGGGAGATTAAGACCACATTTGTGAAGGGATGAAATCACCCAAGAAAGAAATTCAACTTCTGAATTATAATATTCTTGAATGAGGTACACAAAATTTGGGGAAGAGAAGCATGAAAGACATATCTATATAGTCTATGCTTTTCATCTCCCTCTAAATGAGGCAGCAGTTTAAATGATGCAACCCTTGTACACTAATGTATAAAGAACTTTCCAGTCCAACACAAGACATAGAGTTTTTTGTTGTATTTTAAACTGCAATGCAACATCAACATAAGAACCCAATTAAAAAAAAAGTGAATTCTGTATTATTTTTTTAACCGGTTCTTCAGTGTGCCAACGATTACTATGATTTCAGATAATCTGTTAGATCTAGGAGGTCTTACTTATCTTTGCCTAAAAATGTTGGACCAGAAAAGGGATAGTGAAATGTTTCTTATTTCCAGAATACACATAAACATTTTGCTTATTTGTTACATTAGAGATGTTGATAAATGTTAACAGTTCCAGGAAGTGTCTTAGAATTATTAACATGGAAAAGAGAATGAAACCACACACTGAAAGGAAAATTAAAACGTGCACTAAGTATTGTGAGCCAGGGTTCTATTTTTCCTCTGAAAAAAATACACTTCACCCTTGTCATAGAACTTTTACCTTCTGTCCTGTCAGTTCACTGACATCTTGATACGGAAGACCTATAGCAGGAGCTAAAAATAAAATGTACCGTTATTTATTTGAATTAGCTGAACTTTTGTCCTATAACCAATATGGGGGGAGAAGATGAGGAATTTATATTGCGTTCACACGACATCTGATGGAAAGCAATGCTAAATTTAAAACATCTTACATTTACTGGTAGCAAAATAATAAATTATGTACAGAACCCAGTGATTACTGTCTTGGACAGTGATAAAAATATAATGGCTATTATTCCTAGCTAAAGATATGATAACAAACATCACTCTTACTGAAAAAATAAAATAAACTACAGCACTGTATATAAATATCTATAAATGACTAAGCCTTAACAGGCTTTGTTAAGCATTGAGATGTTCATAAAACATTTTGCAAATCACTTTGATTAGGATACCAGAGTGAAACTATTATCTTTTGAAAATAAACGTGGAGGTCAGGGGGACAGAAGAAACATAGGAAATCAAAGCCTATCAAATTCATGTTGGTATTCAATTGTGTTCTGATTTCATAATAAATATTCTCTCTATTCTACTTAAAATTTCATCCTTACCATCTTTAGCATTGTAGAAGTCAGTAAAACTTTTGAGTATAAGGAGATGTAGAACACTGCACTATAGAGCTGATTTCACTTTGCTGCTAAGCTATTTCCCTTTTAAATTTTATTTTAAACTTAAACCCAATATCTTATGCTGGTCTGCAAGAACAAGATCCCAAATGGTTTCATATTGCTGCTTGGCAGTTGTTGCAATAGTCAAGTTATTAATCCTGTAGTCAATAACAATTTTGCAGGGTTTTTTGCTTTTTATTTTTTTTTCAGTTTGGATTTGGTTTGGTTTGGTTATTTTCCTTCTCATTGTGAGACTAAGGAAAGAAGGAATAGAGAAGACAATGCTAAGATAGTATTTGAATATGTCAGAAAGAGTAAAACAAGGCCCCAAATGCGCTGGAGCAACTAAGGAAGAGCATTCACATGCAGTTGTAATAGAGTTATGGAACAGAGTTTGAATGCAAGCCAAGCTCCATGCCAAACCTATGTTCTACAGGCAGAAGAAGCAACATTATATAAAAAAAGATGAGCTGGAGCATAAGCCATCACACAAACAGAATTAATGATCCAGACTCAAATGGAAGCAGTCCAAGTTCAAATTTTATTAAGACCCAAAGTAAGGTGATAGAAAAGACATATCATAGGAAATTTAATGGTACAGTTTGTATAACAAGTTACTCAACATTACCAAAGAATTCAGAATGTGCCTACTGGAAAATGTTCCTTATTGCCATAGAGATATAAAATATCACCCCCTCTTCTAGACCTGGGATTACAGATCTTGAGGGATTTATTAAATTTCATCCTGGGCAAGAAGAGTTTAAGACTCATTTTATTGAAAATGTCCTCTTCAGGAAAGCATATATGCAGGAAGGTGGGCACAATCTAAGAATTTGTGTGTAAAACAGCAAAGACAAATCCCAGTGAAGAGTCCAAAAGACAGTTCTGACCAAACTTGTTTGACATACAGATCCTTATATTTCTCAAAACAGATGGATAATTAAGCTTACTTTAAGTTAACCAGCAAGCTTCCACTTAGGAGCACCACAGGAAAAACATATTGAAGGAAATATGTGTCATTTCCCAGCTAAATACTGTTTTCTTCCTGTGATAACTGCAGAAAAAGAATGAAGGCTGCTTCTGGTTTGACATTGACCAAGATGTATCCAGTTATCTATGGGGAGTAAAAGACCTAGTTAGTTTTTTTTCCTGCTCTTCTTCCATCCCCCAACATATCCCCTTAAACTCCTTGCCACTAACTGTAAGTTACCTATAAATTCTTTGGACTCCAATTCCTTGAAAAAAAATTGGTGTGAGGGAAAAAGAAATGGCATTCAAACAGTGCCTAACAAATCACCTTTCACCTTTAAATTCCCACCTCAGCCTCCAAGTAAAGCAAAGATCTATCTCTGTTTTTTGGCCTGTTGTCTTCCATCACATCATGTTTCATCCCTCACATCCAGACTTTGTTCTGTTCCTTTCCCCAGCTCTTAGAGTGGCACAAACTCCTGCTCCCCACTGAACAGACCCCTAGCCTTCTTTCTTGAGAAAAAAAAATTGCTCCAAATAGCTATTCTTCTGGAAAGTAATATATTTTCTCTTTAACTTGCCACTGACTTTCACACATACACACAGAAAGCTGCTGACATTTTCTGCATCTTTCTAGGCAATTCTGTCTGTCCATTTGTCCGGAGGCTTCCTACAGTAATGCATCTATTTGTGTTTCATTTATTACTAACCTGCTTACACTTAAACTATAAGTTATCTGGAAGTTTTTCATTCCCATATGCTACAATGTGTATAGGTAGGAGTATTTGCCAGTAAAATAAAAATGCATTTATAAATTGGTTAGTTAGCAGACAAAATTGAAATGTCTAGATTTAAAGCTTGTCCTTGCTTTGCTCTATGAAAGTAGAAAACAGTAGCCATGAAACAGTGCAATGGCACTGACTGTAAAGCAGTGTGCTTAGACTGACCAAAGAATTCTTTTCACTCATTGTTTAGATATTTCTCAAGTAGTAGAAATCAGTACAAATGGTGCTAACATTTCAAGTAAAACAAAAAGCAAATAAAAAAGTTTTAAAAATATGCTAATACAAAATAAAAATGTTAAAATCCAAAAATATCTACTTTCAACAAACATTTAAAATCTTTATTATCAGGATATAATCCAAGACAATGTCTATATTGTCTTTTCCCTTTGCAAATGGTTTTAGCTGCCCTTACAAATTTATCCATGTCTTGCCATTCACTGGGGTATCATTTCTACAAGACAAAAGAGTAGAAAACAAAAAATCTTTTCTAAAATGCTTCAAATCCAAACCCCAGGATATGGAGGCTGGTGCTGTTGCACTGTACATTGGGTATCTTGGTGCTATTGCCTTAGTAGTGCCAGAGCCCCACCGTTTGTGACCCTGGAGCCTCTCTCCTCAGCTGCTGCAGCAGCCTCTTTTCTCAGCACCTCTGTGGCCATGGGTCTCCCTTGGGTTCCCATGCTGTTACCCTTGTGATGTAGTTCTCATGGTCTAGCACCTGCAAAACCTTAATGTTCTTGTGGCTCTTCTCATAGGCAGCAAATATCACTGGTGAGAGGTTGCCCTTCCTTCCTTGGCTTCCCTTTACCTTCTCTTTTCTGATTTTTGAGAGAAAGCTAAACACAGTGCAAAATAAGGGAGATAACAACAATTGAACTACTTTGTAAATATTACCAAATAATGCATACAGGAAATTAACAGACAAACAGGATGCTGTACTTGCACATGGTTAGCATACTCAGATCAGTGCTAACAGCCTCACAAGCAAGAATCGAGCAGTAGGGAGATTGAGCAAATCCCAGTGTAAAGCATATTGTCCTAGGGAGAATCATTGACATAAAAATCATCATCATCATCTTTATCACTTATCACCTTCATCATTTCCACATGCGGTACTAGAGCCTGCCTCCAGAGGCTGACCACTGGCATGAATATTCCCTTTCTTTTTTCTCTTTCCTCTCTTTTATCCTACCCCAAAACTTCCTTTCTCTGTACTAACACATGCCATCACCTGCAGATCTCACTATGCAATTTTTTCTCATGTGAACCTGATTCAGTATCCTTCATGTAACAATAATATTGACAAATGGATACCATAGTCTTCATTTGGTTGGAGCACTTGGAGTGTTTTTAATCAATCCAATCTGAATTACAGTAATGATGTCAACAAGTCATTGCTTTACCACTCTGCACATAAGTTGAAGATAAACTCTTTCAATGCAATGTGGCTTCCAAGCAGTAGAAGTCTCCTTTTAGCTGTCCTCTGCCACCTGTGTGCTGCCATGACAATCATTTTTATATGCTTCTGGATTCCTTATGATAACAGAAGTAGCTGGGCCTACCCTAAAGCACAAGCCTTTCTTTGAAAGAGTAATCCATGCTGGAGTCCATCCATCCATCCATCCATCCACCACATATACACCCACACTTCTATACTCCAGTACATTAGTGATTGCTGTTTTAAAAGCAAGATATAATAAAATCAGTTCCCTTTTCCCTAAAAATGTCTATTTTATATAATACTAAACAATATTTAATAATTAATTAACTTACCAGATATTTCAATTTCAGGGATGGGGTGAAGGTTTTTATTTTCTTTTGCTGCTGAACTTTGTCAAGTTGCAAATGTCACTGTTTTAACATCTGTGGTCTGTGCTTTGTGTGGCATGAATACAAATGTCCAGTTAACCGAAATTATAACATTTCACAACTACTGAATTGATCTGATGCACTAATAATCAGATTTTGTTTGGTGACATATTTTCTAAACCATCTAAGTTAAATACATGGCATGAGAAAATTTAAGGTGCCAGTCATGGTAGTAGGAAACAGACTTGACTTACCACTATATTCAGCATAGGCACGCTGATTATCCTGCCTTCTTTGTCTGATTTTGCTACTCCTTATGGTCTGCTACTGATACTATGATATGCTTCAGCTTTCATAAACATCCCAAGACCTTTATGTCACTTGTGAGGCTTAATATTGCCAGATTCTATGGCTGTTCTTATTCTATTAGGGAGAGAGAGGTACTTGTATGCAAGTTAGTAAGTCACTTACTCTTAAAAGAGAAAAAAAAAGAGTGAGAAGCTGAGTGGGAGCTTGACAAGAAAATAAAAACAGTAAAACATTATGTTTTCTGTGGTTCAATTTCAATTCATTATTCCTATTTAGCTATATCAGCATTAAAGAACGATCACTTCTTTGAGTGCCAAACTTTCAAAAGAGGACACAAACCTTAACATAAAATGTTCATGAACAATGGTGCCTCTTAACTCTTTAAACTTCTATGAATTTATTTTCTTACTTTGCTTTTAGGTTCGTCTTGCTACTTTTTCACCTCACCCTCCCTTCCCTTTGATTTTAAATGCATTTAAAGACATTTATAATGTCTAGTATAGATTTTTGAAGAAATTCTGATGTGAGTTTTGATGCCATCTACTTGTTAGAATAAGAAATGCATTAAATAATAAAGCGTGAATAGTCAAAGTACAGAAAAAAAAATTAAAACTGTTAATGTAAAGAATTCCCAGGAATGCATGAAGGTCTGAGAATTGCAGTGCCTTAATTTCTAACATTTGTGTCTGTTTCAAATTTGTCATTTCTCAAGGACATTGTTTATATATATAAGTAGTAAAGATATTCTATTATTTATTGTACACATGTATTTACATATACATGTAAGTAGTAAATAATTTTTATTTATTACAAATTCTATTCATAAGCTAGGAATAGCATTCAAATATTTGCTCACTTACTAGCTGCAATTTCAATCTCTGCCACTGCTTGTTATTCAGTCCACATTTCCAGTATTTTTCATTATGCATTGATCAATGCACTGAATTATGCCACAGGTCACACACAATTTTGTATTTAAATTACAAAACAGAAAGAAATATGCTTACTAGCAGAATCACTAGCATTCATAGAACATTTGTGATCCACGTGTTTTCACAGACTTCACATTGATGACTGACACCGTGCAAGTAACAATACAAATACAAAAACAGCATGACAGAGAATGACAGATTTATTTTGACATAATTTAGATTGTTTTATGTTGAAGCTTTCCATATAAGCGAATTCTGAGCAATCGGAATTCTCAACGTTGATAGCAAATTTACACTGTTCATTTCAAACACCTGTTTTGATGGTTGTTTTCAACTTTCTGGCCATTTAATTTCTTATACATCTCCAAAAAGTCAAACTAAATTTGAATTTTGTAAATCTTGAAAATTTAAACACAACCCAGCAATAAATACCAAATACATTAATAAACCCACCTAATAAGGAAGTGACTCTCGAGACAAGTCAGAGCTTCTCCTTTGCTTTCTCTTTCTAAGTGATAAGAGTTTCAACATCTCTTAGAATTTAAACTAGCACTTTCTTTGTACAAAACCTATGCTCACATTTACTATTACTACTGCAGAAAACAATATTGAACCAACTTAGTACATGCTCAATTTGGAGTTCTTGGAAAATGGCTATATATGCAGACCTTATAACAGAGTGTCAATAAGGAAGATACAAATGAATAGATATATGAAAAATTAAGGAAATTATATTTTTCAAATTTTATTTCCCTGCTCAAACTGGTTTCTTTGTCATAAACACACAACTGTGAATTAAATTTGACATCTAATGCCATAAGGACTTTCATTCCTCTTTTCTGGCAAAACCTCAGATTTTGTTCTCTAAGTGAAAGATGCCTTTACCTATTGTAGGTTTTGGACCTGTTCCTGTGCATTTGAATGGCTTGCTCCTTTGTCTGGAAAAATACAGCCAGTGAATCAGTTAAAAATTATTTTATTTCAATACAAATGTGAAACGATACAGACAGCAGTGTCACTAGGTATGAGCAGTGCCCTTTTTCATCAGGATGAAGTGTAGTAGAAAAGTTGAACCACCATAAAAATCAGACATAAAATACACTATAGAATGCCACCTAATTTTTGTTATGTTAAGGTCTGTGATTTTATGTACTGCTTACTCATTATTCCTAGTATGTTCTTAAGTACACCAAACTAACTTAATCAGGAATGGTTCCAGCTTACTGACAAGACATCCATAAAAATTTATTAAGAAATAAATCGGAATATCTATGTGTAACCTCTTCAAGATTCATTAGGACGATTAGATGTTAAAAATACAAAGACAACCATTAGAGTGAAAAGCGCGGTAGTAGTCAATATCTCTACAGTCTAAATAAAATTTGAATAGTCAGCTACTGACTATTTCCCTACCACTTGCTCCCACATTTCCTTAAACATACATGACCAGCAAAGATTGACACTTTTTGTTTTTAACAACATTCCAAATCGTAAAATGAAGTCTTAAGAGTATTCCAAACAAAATAAAACTCTTAGATCAATGTCCTGGTTTTACCTGAGGCGGCAACCAAGCCCCTCTCTGGTGCCTGTTCACTCCCTCCTCAGAGTGAGTGGGATGAGGAAGAGAATTAGAAGAGCAAAAGTAAGAAAACCTGTGCTTTGAGACAAAGACAGTTTAATAGGTAAAGCAAAAATCACATGCACAAGCAAAGCAAAATAAGGAATTAATTCACCACTTTTCACTGACGGACAGACAGGTCTTCAGCCATCCTCAGGAAAGCAGAGCACCATCACGCATAACAGTTACTTGAGAATACAAATGTCATCACTTCAAATGTCCCCCGTCCTTTTCTTCCCCCAGCTTTATATGCTATGTGTGGTGCCATGCGGTATGGAATATCCCTTTAGTCAGTGGTGCCAGTTGTCCTGGCTATGTCCCCTTCCAGATCCTTGTGTACCCCCAGCCTCCTCTCTGGTGGGATGGTGTGAGAAGCAGAAAAGACCTTGACCCTGTACACTGCTCAGCAGTAACAAAAACAGCCCTGTGTTATCAATGTTGTCCAGTAAATATCCAAACCAGTCCCATACCAGCTCCTGAAGAAAAGTAACTCTAACCCAGCCAAAACCAGCACAGCCAGAAACTTCTGTGTTGGTAAAAGAGGTCACAGTCACTATTTGGGTATTACTATTGTGCACAACTTAATGGAGAGGTGATCCTGCAAGAGGTTCAACATCCTTTTCAGGAAAATCTGATTAGTTTAACTTCAAAATGCTTTCACCAGAAATTAATGAATTTGCTTCTGATATGATCCTTTCCTTCAAAGGACCTTTGGAACAGTTATGTCTGGTATGTAGAACCACTCTATACTCTTCAGAAGTTTTTTAGGCCTTAAGATAGTATAGGACTGAACTAAGAATAGATACATACAAGTGTTTTAATCACCATGACTAATGGAGCTCTAAGGAACATGGGCTCAGTTTTGACAGTCTTTATGCAAAGCTGAGCTAAGAAGAGTAACATACTCTGCAAAAAGCACTGGGAGATAAAATGTATGTGTTACACGAGCCATGATTATTTAATAACAGTATTAGAAAAGCTAGTTTTACTGCACATAGGTGTTTCCATTTCTGTTCATTACACAAAGTTCTAAGTTTAAATAGGTGAAAAAACATAAAACAGGAACTTCAGACCATGACAGTACTTCTCCCTTACTGTACATACGGTCACACAGAAGGACCTGTTTGCAGATACACTGAAACTTTCCTAAATGTAGGTTGTTGAGAAAGATTTTTTTTCTCAAAGATAAGTCAATTTTCAGTGCTTTATAATGCATTTTTTAAAATGCAGAAAGGTAGCCTTATAAAAGTCCAGTCATTTCTAAATAGAGTACCAGTCTTCCAGGTAAGAAAATAACTTTTTGAAGTTTCCATTATAAATTAGGAGACTTGTTTCATTGATTTTTGTAGGATTTAAATGTGTTGGTGTCAGACAGCACATAAACATTATATGGACATCGTTTAACACAATGAGCAGTTTTGCTCTTATAAGCATTTCTCCTGAAGTTTTTTATTCAGTTAAAAGCTGGTATCAAAAACTATCAGGTTCATCAGATGTTGAAATGTGAGGGATCAAAGAGGAAAATGTGACCAAACCTCAAACTCCTTAAAAAAACCCACATCCTAAGACAATCAAAACCCAGTATTTTAGAAAACCTTATGTGATTTTTCTTATGAATAAGGGGTGAATGCCTGACAGCTGCATTGTATATACCTTGTATTTACAGCTTCTCTTCAGTCTAAGACATACAGGAGATAATTAGTAATTCTGGGCCAAATCTTTAGAGATTTTAAGCATCTGCTAATTAGTCCAAGAGCTGTTAACAGCATTAGACACTATAAAGTCTCAGCACATCCATAAAACATTGAATGAAAAGCCAGCACTGCAGTTTGTCATTTAATTGTAGTATGTCATTTTGTAGTTTAGTATTTTCTTGGGTTTTGTTGTGCTTTTTGCTCATTATTTTATGCATTATTTTATTTTTCTATTAACTCTTCAACCAAATAGTCCATCCAACTAAAAACCCACATGTCCATAGAAAAAGGGGGGAAAGCAGTAATATGCCACACAATCAGGATGCTAACAGGCAGATACCCATCAACTCTATCATCTTCATCTATGCACAAATTCTCAGCTCCTTCATACTAGAATCTATACACTATAATTTCAGGTGATTTCCTACTCTAGATAACACTTAGAAGAACATTCTTAAAAAGAAGCACCTCAGTGCATATACAAGGAACATCTTAGTCATCCACCAGACCTCAGCCCACACACTAAAACTGATGACTGGTATGGCCATCTGATAACTTTTGCAAAGCTTTCTCTATATCTAAACTTAAAATCTTCTAGGAAATATCATTCTACCTATCAATTTACTTGTAAGAAACATGTTAATTATGAAATGTTTATGTAATATTGTCTAATTTTATTTTCATTTCCCTAATATCTCTACTTGTTTGCTTTATTGATAAAGCTTCAAACAGGAACTACCTTTAAGCATTTGATAAAATTCTATTCACATAGGAATATTACAGAAAATGCCATGCAATAAATAAGATCAGTCCATTTTTAAAAGTCTAATTAAAGACATCAGAAAGAAATTACCTGAGGGTAGGAAGAGCAGTTAATGGATGTTTCTTGTCAGAAACTGTGAAATGTGTTTTGCCAAAGGGATTAAACATACCCATTGAATTCATCATGTCATACAAACATTTATTATTTGCCTGTTCAACCTATGAGAAGAAGAAATGTTTTCCCAATTCCTATAGTTATGAAGCTGCTACTCCTATGGTGACACATGATGTGCCACTACCTATTTGAGAAAGAAGCCCCTCTAAATTAGGAAAGCCCAGTTTTATGTATCCCTAAAGCCCATAGGTTAGCTTTTCTTTGCCCACCTCCAGCCTTCCTAGGAAATCTCTCAGACTTCCTTGTTACTCCAGCAAGTAAAACAGGATGAAAAGCTCATCTTGGTGGCAAGAAGTACTTGGTACTGCACTCGCTGCATATGCATACCATGCTATGCCACAAACCTGGAAGATAACTTGGTCCTCAGAACAATGAAGGCAGTAAACCACTTGATATTCATGACTTGTCATGAGCACTTCAAACAAAGTGCAACATCTTTAAAGGTGGCTTTGCTACTATTACATTTTTGAAAGAAAAGAACTCTTCAATGTTTGCTTCCATAAAAGACTTTGGGTCTGTATATGCTAAACACAGAGAACACCTTACTGTACGTCCTGAGTCACTTGCTTGTGCTCAAGAGTAAGTTTTGGGTAAGATATAAATAATTGTATTGTCATGCTGGATGCCTCTCTTCATTTCTCAGGAGTTTGGGTTCATCATGAGGTTCTTTCCTCTGCTGGCATATGGCATAGGACACCATGAATGCTGTTAAGGAAACTTTCCTGTTTGACCATCCAGGAGCCACTCTGGCAGTCCCACTTGCACCACTAGAGTTAGGACCAAAGCCCCTGCACAGCAGGATGCTCCAGCGAATCAATGAGTGCCCTGCTTGTCTCTCTACACACACCACAATCACAGTCAGAGAAGGTTTCCTTACTGGCTCAAACCTAGATTTCCCATAGCAGAGTCTCAGACACCTCGATCCTTTAAATAACTTAATCTTGGTGCAATAACTAACAGGTTAAGCTGGGTGCCTACAAAGAGGTACCCCAAACAAAGGGGCTTTTATACCCTAGCAGTCTAAGGGGGAGTAAGTTTGGATTCATCACCTTCAGCTGTATCTCTGAGTATCTGGTCACCTGGCCGGGCCACAGGCCTCTGTGTTCTTTGTCACCTCTTGCCTGGGGCTCTCTCCACCCAGAGCTCAACTTGTAGCTCGCACTACAGCCGCACACTGAGATACCAGTGCTAAGTGTATTCCTCAACAGTGCTTCCCATCACAATATTGTTGCTTTCAGCACTAGTTTCCTCATGTGACTCTAACAGCACTTAGTGGTTACCTATTGCAATGGGATTGCACTCAGAAGTGGAGGGACGGTGAGCCCCTCAAAAAACAGCTTGGTGGAATGAAGCAGGAGGATCCATAAAGGACCTCGTGGTGCTCCTGGTTCCTCCTGTTGTGGCAAGTGAGATATGAGAACAGTGCAGGCCAAGCTCATGGCAAAGCAGCACTGAGCACTGTGTGTTTCATGATTCTTCAGGCTGTCAAGACAATTCTGCACAAATATGATCTCATTTATAGCTAAAGCAGAAATTGAAATTATGCAAAAGGAAACACTAAAGTGATAATAATTTAAGTATTTAAATAATAATCCAAGCCTCATGAGGAAACTTCATGTTTAATTTTATGTATGATGTGGAGACTAAGTTTATTTCTGGGTACCTATTTATCTTTCTGTGAGATTTGTTAATATTTTTGCAATGTCCACTGGACAATGATAAATCATTGCAATTAAGATTGGGCTAAATTAATCTTGCAGTTTCATTTTATGTCTGTTCTATCTCACTTGTTTTTGATGATCAGCTTATAAATTTGGGGTGATGGCAGCAAAAAGGCAATGTCACAGCACAGCTAGAAATCCGGTGTAATTACATATTGCATTTAATGTAATTTGCAATGTGGGAATTCATTATGTTTGATACCTCTGCCTGCTGATTCATCCCAAAAGCTACTTTTTGGCATAGCAGAGACTCCTGAAACTTCAGGAAACTGATTTACAACTGATCTCTAGGAATCACTGGCATCTAAGTAATACATTACCAACAGCCAGTATTTCAGC
>NW_008684200.1:58929-60606 GCF_000695815.1 Acanthisitta chloris
CTCCTGAATATGCTCCTAGTCTCTTCCAGGGTCTGCATTCATGCAGTCACATCCCCTCCTTTGGTAATTCCAGTCTACAGCTAATTAAAGGGTACCAGCCCAAAGACCTGGATACAAATCTTTCACTGGCACTTTGTATAAAGAAATGTTCATTTTCTTACAGATTTTAGACTGTTGGCTCTTCTCTCCAGCACATGCATACTACAATATATCTATGTATCCACTTTTGAAGGTGTTACTGACACTTAGAGACTGCCCCAGAATTTCATGGAAGTCTGCTTACCTGTTTACACTTTGATTATATTTTTAATGGACTACAGAAAGCCATTAATAGTTTATCAGCTATGATCTATTGTTTACCAGCTCCTATTAATAGTTTAACAAGTATAATAAGTAGGAGTTCTCTTTTTCAGCCCTGCATTCCTTTTTTAGTTAAAATCCTTGTTCTTATTTTCTTTTTTTGTAGGCTATCGGTAAATAAGTATAATGAAGGAAAAGCCTGTTTTTTGTTTAGCCTATTGTTGTAACACATATGCAAAAGCTCTCCAGGTTGACAAAAGCTGGCATTGGCAGGTCATGTCCTGACAGACCCTCAGGACACCTTGCTTCATGTGAAAATAAAAATCAAAAACCAGCCTCTGCCCGTTCCATTATTTTCCATCTCTTTTTTCCCCATACATTTATTTTTGTATTGCATCTGCTTAATAATACTAAGCATCAGGTACATATCAGTAAATTATATATATAATCAGGAATTACAAGCAAATATTCCCAAGCAACATTACAGTTAAAAAATAGGCTAAGGTAAGCATAATGCATTACATATCTGGAACACATTATTTGTGATCCATTTTCTTTGCAATGCACCATGCTTTGTTCATATATAAAAAGAGCTGATGGTTAATATATAATACTCTTCAGACAGAAGCAATTTTAACCCAAATAGTATTAACCTGAAAATTAAAACAAAAAAAAACCCTCAAGAAAACTGGCTTCGCACAAGGTCCATTGCCACTAAATCCTTCCTGCCTTGATGGTTAGAAACAAAACATTCCCTCTAAATCTCTCCTAAGCAAGCTCTTTCATGAACTATCAGTACATACAGGGTCAAAATCTTGCATGCTTATTGCTGATGTTCTTATGTGGATGTCACACATCTACAGAGCAAGAAGACCGATAAATGAGTTTTAGAAAAGGCTGACAACATAAACCTGGAAAATGACATGAAGGAATATCTTTTTTTTTGAGATTCTGAAGTGTTTCAGATTTTTCTTCAGATTGCCCATGAGCAACCTTTTTAAAGGGTGTGTGGCTAAATACATACAAAATCAAACTCCGATGTGCACATCAGTATCAGCAGGTAGCCCAGAACCAAGTGGTGTGAATGTGCAAAGCTGATGAGCAGTTGTACATATGTTAAAGCTTTTTGAAGACAGAATACGATAAATGAATAATAATATGCTAAATAATACATAGGCCAGCTTATGGTTTAGAGATTTTGTAGCTAAAGGTGTATGTGTATTTATGCGTATGTATACACACACATATTTGCTGCCATTTTAGTTATGTTCATATCAGCAACAGCATTTTGAGATCTTATTAGCAGCAGGTTAAGTGCTTTTGCCTTCCTAAATGTCACCATTTGATATTTAATCATAAAATCATAGAATCATAGAA
>NW_008684201.1:0-1152 GCF_000695815.1 Acanthisitta chloris
TGGTGGTTTGGTCCATGCACTAACCAACAGCTAAAGTCACCTCAGGGAGTGGAAGTTACCCTGATAAATCAGGCGGCATCTTTTCTCATGCTCAAGTCAGAGAAGAGGTCATCTGGCAAGCAGCCCAGGCTGAGAATCTGTGGGAATCCTAAGCAGGGACACACTGGCAGTGGACATTTAAGCAAACATATCAATGATTGCACAACCTCATCCTGAAAAATGCAATGGATAAAGACATTTAATCATTCTGTGCTGGTCAGATAAGAACTGTCTGACAGCCTGCCAGGCCTTTTCTCTACGCTTTCTAGATGGTTAGTTCCACAACAGAACCTAAACAACATGACACACACACTCAGGTGCTGAATGAATTTCTGCACTGAACGTTCCAACATCAACAAGAAAATCAAGACAGTCTCACAGGTGCTTGAAGACATTAAGCACCTCACTTCCTCAGTCTTAAAATCCCAACTTTCTGGCAGAAAGCTCTGACTAGCTGTAGCTGTCTCAGGGTGCTGGAGTGGCTTCACTGCAGCCAAGGATCATGGTGCAGACTGAGCAGGCCTAGGAGGGTCCTGCTGGTGCTTAGCCTCTCCTGCACAACCAAGTCCTTCATATCATCTTAAGGACAGGAAGAGTTAGACCAAAAGTATGTTGCAAATTACAAAACAAAACAAAAAATCAGTATTTCCCATAAGATTATTCTGAGCTGCTGTTGGACTGAGGCAAAACACATCTAAAGAGAAAACAAACCTATGAGAGCCCAGAGCAGGATCCAGTCACATGAAGCAATTCTACTACACGTGGTGTTTAGGGTGATTTTATTCAACTCCCGTGCAACACTGAGAGATGAGACACACCTGGAGTCCTGTGTCCAGCCCTGGGACTCCAACATCACAAGGATGTTGGTCAGAGAAGGAGAACCTGTGCCATGGAGCCAGGCTGGAGAGCTGGGAGAGTTCAGCCTGGAGGAGAGAAGTTCCAGGGAGACCTTAGAGCCCCTTTCAGTGCCTAAAGGGGCTCCAAGAGAGCTGCAGAGAGACCTGGGACAAGGGATGGAGGGACAGGACACAGGGAATGTCTTCCCACTGCCACAGGGAGGGACAGATAGGATATTGGGAAGGAAGCTCTTCCCTGGGAGGGTGCTGAGGCACT
>NW_008684202.1:0-8436 GCF_000695815.1 Acanthisitta chloris
GGTGTGCTGGGGACCAGTCCCTGGTGTGCTGGAGACCGGTCCCTCGCCTCCCCAGGAAGAACTGGCGGTGTTGTTTCTGTGGTGGGGCAGGGACTGTCAGCGTCACGCATTGTGTATGGCTGGGCAGGTCTACGGAGTCATGGAATTGTAGGGTAGAATCATGGAACATCCTGATCTGGAAGGGACCCACAAGGATCATTGAGTCCAACTCGTGGCCCCAGCAATCCCACCCTGTGCCTGAGAGCATTGGCCAAACACTCCTGGAGCTCTGTCACGCTTGGGGCTGTGATCACTGCCCCGGGGAGGTGTTCAGTGCCCAAACACCTTCTGGGGGAAGAATCTTTTCCTAACATCCAGCCTAAACCTCCCTGACATGGCTTCATGCCATTCGCTTGGGTCCCATCACTGGTCGCAGAGAGAAGAGATCGGTGCCTGCCCCTCTGCTCCCCCTCGGGAGGAAGCTGCAGACCCTGGAGAAGTCAATGGTTTCCCTGTGAAATCCTGATGGACACAAGCGTCTGTCTCTCTGGTTAAACTCAGGGAACAGCACTGACCTCCCTGTCTTCATCGTAGTGAAGCTGCTTGTGTTATCAACACCAGACGGAGTGAGGGGCCCAGTGCCTTATCTTGCTGCCCAAAAGGTATTTCTGCAATGTAGATAGGGGCTGAGCAGTGATGAGAACAGCATTCCGGGGTCAGGAGCGGCCTCAGGCAGGGGGTCTGGGGTAGAAATAAGGCTTTGTTCGCAGGGAAGAAGGTATGATAAACATGCTGTCAGCTGAGCCTGACTGAGGTTAGCAAACACAAGAACACAGGGCGATGTGCCAGCAGAGCCCGAGGTGTCGATGATTGCGTGAGGCACTCAGAAAAAGCCTCGAAATTGCTTTGAATTCGCTGGGAATGCTCTTCAGCCTATGAGCTCTCCAAATGAGTGTGCCTCTTCCCCACTGATGGTTTATAAATAATCCATTTCCAGCATGTCAAGCACTGATGCCTCGAAGAGTCAGACGTTCACAAAAATAAATGCGGGAGCAAAAGAGATAAAACAGTGCTTGGAAGTCAGGTGTTAAAACTGGGGTAATGCCAAAGTGAAGTTGCCTAAATTCGGTTCCTTTGTGTTGGCATCGTGGCATGTGAGCTAACTGCAGCCTGGCTGCACACCGTGGCATCTTCAGCAGCAAGAAATGCTTGTGCAGTGTCCACAATCTGCAGCCTCAGACCTTACCATGCCCAGGAAATATCCAGCTGAGCCCAGAGACTCCATCCTGCGGATTACAAGCAGACAGAAGCTTGAATAAGGAAGATGTGGAGGTGTTTGTGTTGCCTATGGCTTGACTTTTAGTCCCCCTGACCATGCTCAAATTGCAGCTTTAATCACTTTAGCTGTCGAGGATTCATCCACACTGCATGCAATACTTCTGGTGTTCCCAGGCAGATTCCCCAACCCCTCAGAGTTTTCCTCGGGGTTGCTGAGGAAGGCATGGAGTGCACCTGGTTGTCTTCTGGCTCAGTCAATGATGTGCCTCAGGCATGGTAAATCCAGCCCATGTCTGCAAAGCTCTGAGCCTTGAACCCCTTGAACTCATCAGTCTAGTGCTGCCTTGGTGCACCCCAATTCCCATCCATGGGAGCCTAAGGAGGTCAAGGGACACTGTGCTGCTATGCTTAAATCAGCAGCACATTCAATTCCCACAGGTTGCTCCATCCTTTTCCCAACCCACTTACTAGCTGGTTGTCAAAGCCTGTGGCAAGGCAATTTCATTTTGCCTGTTAACTCCTGTGGCCCCTTCTGTTGTAAGAAGTGGTGCATAAATACTCGCTAAATAGCAAAACTCACCTTTCCCTGTTTACATGGCCTTTTCCAGTTTCCCTAATGGGTTAGGGAGGAGTAACACAAAAGTCTGGTTCCCTGCAGAGCCCTGAGAGCACCTGCAAATGCTGAAGGCTTGAGCCAGAATATGTGGCTCAACTGTTGTTGCCTGAGATGTAGGGCAAGGGCTTGAATGAAGTGAGGCTTTTTGTCCTGTAATCAAATAATGTATCATAACAATTCTGGAAAGCAAGTGAGTGGAATGGTGTAGCAAGGAACCTTTCAGAAAGCAATTAGGAGTTTAATTAAACCCAGGAACATCTGCAGAGCTTGCCTGGGAGAACTTGAAAAGCAAGATGAGCAACATGCGGAACGGCAGATAACATTGAGCAGTTCTCTCTCAGAACGGATTTGGAGGGTTTGGAGCTAGCAAAAGCAAGTGATGCAGGCACAGAATTGCAGTGGGAGGCTGCTGCGGTGATTAAACAGCAAAAATGGATATTCTGATCCAAAGAAAATGTGAGGTTCTTCTGCCTTCTCTGTTGCTGTCTTTATATGCATTTATAGAGTGTGCTTAGCAAAAATATTTGCCTGCTCTCTTCATCCATTCTTAAGGCAGTAGAAAGTGTAGTGACATGGTAGAAGTATGTACAGACATGGAAATATCTCTAGGAAAAGAAACAGAGGTTGGGAATCCCTGCTTGACTCATGAACATGTTCTGTTTCCAGCTCTGGGGTCTCCAGCACAGGAAAGACATCAACCTGTTGGAGTGAGTCCAGAGGAGGCACCAAAGTGATTAGAGAGGCTGGAGCACCTCTGCTGGGAGGAAAGGCTGAGAGAGTTGGGATTGTTAAGCCTGGAAAAGGGAAGGTTTTGGGGTGACCTAATTGTGGCCTAACAGTGCCTGTAGGGAACCTACAAGAGAGATGGAGAGAGACTGTGTACAAGGGCCTGGAGTGACAGGACAAGGGGTCACACTGTCAGGGCAGGGTTAGATTGGATATTAGGATGAAATTCCTCCCTGTGAGGGTGCTGAGGCACTGGCACAGGTTGCCCAGAGAAGCTGTGGCTGCTCCATCCCTGGAAGTGTTCCAGGCCAGGCTGGGTGAGCCTTGGAGCAGCCTGGGCTAGTGGGAGGTGTCCCTGTCCATGGCAGGGAGATTGGAATTAGATGATCTTGAAGGTCCTTTCCAACCCAAAACATCCTGTGATTCTATGTAGAGAACCATTTGGATAGTCTTACTTGGTCTCCCTGATCCTATAAGAGGAAAGGGATGTTACATAAATTCAGGGATATGAGTCTGGAAACCAGAACTTGCTTTTGTTTTACCTTGTAGAATTTGCCAGAGGTGGTGCTACAGGGGCCAAAGGAATAGAGGTGTTGCAAATGGCCATACAGAGAACATCTCCCTCTATTAAACAGAGTGTTAAGGGTGTTTGCTCCTTGTCCCCCCAGGAACTGGTGTTTAGGAAGGGTTTTCCCTGTGAGCAGACAGCTCAGTGACAAGAGATCACTGGCTTTCCTTCACTGATTTTTAGCACAACTGATATTGGGCAACATGAGAAGCAGCTTATAGTCTTGGTGATTTGCCTTCTGCCCTGACTGCTGACAGGACTTTTTTATTTTGGGGTAGCTGTTGTGTTTTGTTTTTAAAAAAACCCTGTTACATCTCAAAGCACTTGACTATAATCATTTCACCAAGTGAGAGGAGCAGCTGTCAGTCCTGTCCAGGATCTGCTTTGGCTATATTCATGCACCACAACTCCAAGACATCTCTTTAGGTGTCCTTTTTGTAAGAACTAGTGAGACTGGAGTATGTCTTATTCAGAAAGGTGCAATTTTATATAAGATCTTCATTTGAGTCCTAGGGGAATCCTCTGCCTCATGCAGGTGTTTGCTCCTTGGTCTCCTTACAGCATTGCCTCCTTGCTTAAATATCTTTCTACTTCCATAGCTGCATCATACACAGATATTTATAGAGTGCAGTGACATTGCCTCTGATCTTTTCTTGGATACTGTCTCTGCTTGGGGTGGCAGTTGAGCTCAGGAGAGGGCCTGGCCACCTGGCTCTTCTGGCTGGGAACCATTTCCCAATCTTGTCCCTCTTGCTCTGCACATAATATCCAATGAAGGAGAAAGATCTGTTGCTATAATAAAGTGTGCTGAAAACTCGGGAGCGCCTGGTTCCTGAAAAGCATTTTATTCCAGAGGAGTTCCCTCTCTGCAGATGGACACCTGTAATGTCCTGTAGACATTGCTTTTGGCAAGGAGTGCTGCAACTCCCTGGCACAATGCCAGCTGAGGCACCTGAGAACATTCAGTCAGTTTGATTTGTGGGATGGAAGTGTCCCAAACTCTGAGAGGAGGGACAGCCAGTACCCACTGGAAAGGCAGAACTAAAGGTGTCAATGATTCATCTCCAGTCCCTGGGATCTGTAGGACAGAGGCATCTGTTTCCCATTGGAATTACCTTCACAGTGGTGTCTGGTTTGAGTGGGGCTCCTTGGCAGTTGTGCACAGTGAGCAACAATCCCAAACAGTCCCAAAGGGGGATTTTTCAGCCCCCTTCCCAAAGCATCCTGTCCATATCCCCCAGAAAGCCAAGCAGAGCAGAGTGTGTCGGCTGATGAGCCGAAAGCCAAGAGTGGAGGAACTGGAGCTGGACAAGCATTGCCCTTCAGAGCCAGTGTTAAAATACAGAGTATATCACATGTGAGGACCTTGTTCCTCTCCAGAAACCTCACAATGGAGATGTCTCCCAGGCCAGGGATCCCATCTGGTTGCACCGAGGGGAGAGTGTGATCCTCTCTGAGCCAGGCACCTCTTGTGCTACAGCAGAGGCAGTTCCCAGGAGATGAAATTAAAACCTGCTCTGTCCTCACTCTCTTTTGGTGAGCGGAGGAAGGTCTCAGGTGAATGAGGCTGTTATCTCGCACCAGCTCAGTCTGACACTTCACAGCATCACCTGGTCCAAGAAGAGGAGGGTGGAAGGGTCCTTACAGGCAATTTTATTTTCACTTTTCTTCTTTTTTATGCACAGGGAGCTGCCAGGAGGATGTCACCTTTCCTGGACATTTTGTCCAGCATTTGCTTTGTTGTCTTTTGTCCTTTCTCACTCCTCAGTGTCTTTCAGACTAGCTTCCAGTTTAGTTTTGGCCATAAAGGCAGCAGTAACTCAGAGTTAAAATACACAGATCTGCACCACCATCAGAGCATTACAGAGTCTGATGCAGGAACATGTAACTTAATTTATTGTTTTCCACCTTCTCTGTTAATGAAATCTCGTCCTGAATTGTTACACGCAAGTCCATGTTCATCTCAGCAAGAAGTAAATTACCTGCTGAAAAAAATGCCATATTTCTGCAGCTCTGACATCGATTCAGTCCGTGACCTTGACAAGCAAAGACTCAATACATCCCTTTTCCAGCCTCTGAAACAACAATGTGTCTACTACAGCAGCACAGCATTCACGGCTGCATTATCACGGGGAGCTGATAGCTCCTGCCATGCTCCATGAACACCAGCACACCCCTGTGTGTGTGGAGTGCTCGATAAGGAGCAGGACACGTGGCAGGAGAGCAGCCCTGAGCACAACCATTTGTACCTGAAAGCCTCATTGTTGGCTTTTCAACGCTGGAAAGGGTTTGCTGCCGACAGCTGAGGCGTTCGGAGTGGCTTGTGTTAGTCTCAAGTAGTATTAACCTTGGAGGCAGACAAGTTCATAGGAAACCCTACACTTGGAAGTCTGCATGTGCAAAACATGCCCAATAATGTCACAGGTCAGAGAGTCAGCGAGGGGAGAGTCCACAGGGGATTGCCAGGCTGTCCTTCTGCCCAGCTCCCAGGGTGGATGGACTGCCAGGCTGTCCCTCTGCCCAGCTCCTGGGGTGGATGGACTGCCAGGCTGTCCCTCTGCCCAGCTCCCGGGGTGGATGGACTGCCAGGCTGTCCCTCTGCCCAGCTCCCAGGGTGGATGGGCTGCCTGGCTCTCTATAGGCTTCCCGAGGAGCTTTCATGCAATGCTGCTTCCCTCCAAACATAACCAGGAGGTCTCAGCTTTGCTGTCACGGACACGTTTTGCTGTTTCCTTCCTGCTCTGGCTCTACTCGTGTGGCTTGATTTTCATGCTGTGAAAGAGCACTGAAAAATCTTGGTGTCTGCAGCAGCTCAAGCAGCTCAAGCCCAGGTGTTCATCCATGTGAGGATGGAGCTACTGTTAAGCCTATTTCAGGGTCTCCTGAGCTCTTGGTGACTTCCATGTGAGGAATGAACTGTAGGAAGAAAGATTTCTCTATCTCAGGGAGAAGAAATCCTGAGAGAGGGTAGTTTCATGGAGAGATTGCATCAGACGGTTAGAAAAGATGCCAGGTTGAACATCTGTGTTTCTCGAGCAGGTAACTTTTAGGTGCCAGTGGGATGATGCACCAGCCCAGGCCATCAACTTGAGCAGTTAAAAAAAGTGAGTGGTGTTGACAGTTCTGCCTCCTGCCCTTGCAAGACTGAAATTTGGCAAGTGCCTGAACAACAGGGAAGGCTGTCTTCACTTCCAAAGAAAATTACGAGTAGTTGAAGGGCTAAAACCTTTAAGAGGATGATAAATAACCGAAGGAGTTTGAAAGCATCTGATAAAACAGAATTTAAAGAAGAACTGAGTCTGGTAGAAGGTACATGGTAGAGGGGTATAATTCTATGGTCCAGAAGTGACTAAACAAACCTGTATTTTCAGGAGTAGCTTAGAATAAGCTGAGCTTCACTTCAGCAATGTGACATGCCTGAGGAGGAGCTGGACAACCCTGGAGCAGTCCTCTCCCAACTTCTCTTCTCTGATAGAAAGAAACCTTCCTTCCTCCCACCAAAGCTGGACAAGCTTGGAGCAGACCTCTCCCAATTTTCTCTTCTCTGATAGAAAGAAACCTTCTACTTGAGACCTCGATTCACCACTTGAGATGTGTTCCTCAGGATAACACAAGCATTTGCCTTCATTCAGTAACTTCAACAGCCCTAAGCTTGCTGGAGGGAGACACATCCTCTGCTGATGCTGCAATTCATTAGCTGTGTGCACTAACAAGCCCCTGGGGAGCCCAGGGCTCAGACAGCCTCATCCCAGGGGCATCAGACCAGGCACGCTGGGGTGTCTGCTGTGCTCAGGAGTCCCACGATCCCAGGCAGGTGGATTGCGTTCAGAGCCTGCTGTGGTTCTGTGTCTCAGCTCTGCACAGACACGCTGGGATGTAATTGAAATGAGGTGAAGCACCAGCTGCCTGTGGGCAGGGCTGTGCTGGCTGCAGCATCCACAATTTGATCTTGCTCTCTCGGGGCCCAAATCTCTACTCTGAAAAGCAAATTTAGAATATTGAGGTTAAACTTCAGTTAATACATGATGGCATTTTTCTTCTGATGGTATCAAAGCTCCCTGAGAGACCCTCAGTCTGGTGTTCAGCACTGTGTCTCAGGATGTGCAGGGAATACAGCTCACGCTGCCTCAATGGTGGGCATTGAAAATAAGCACTGTCAGTGCTCACTGTTTGATCACATCCACGAGCACAAGGGGTTCGTGGTACAGACACCCATCGTTCTGACTCTTGCTATTTTCTCTAAGTCCGAGCCAAGACACTTTCTCATTTGTCTTAGGCAAGAAATCATGATTAAAACCACACTTCTGCCTACATTCTCCAGCAAGGATTTGAGGATCTTCCCTCGAGGCATTCCCAGCTCCTTAGTATTCCTGGTGGGTAAAAAGATGTTTTTCCCTTGCAGTGGTAAGCAAAATGGGTTTGGGTTCATTTGCAGTTGTAAAGTTGGTGGTTGAGACAGTTTAAACCCATGAGTTGTGTTTCCAGACAGCCAGAGCTGCTTGGGGGCAGCTCAGAGCACATTTTGCAGCTGCCCCTGGGATCACCTCAGGTGGGTGTGCTTAGGAGGGGCGAGGGAGGAGGAAGGTGGATCCTTAGGTGGGCAGGGCAGGACAAGAGCAGTGGGAGGTGCAATTTGAGTGTTTAAAGCTGTTAGGGTGTCTGTAAGTGGTGAGGATGAGGTGAGGAGTTGGTTAGTGAGGCAGGTAATGTAGTGATGTGTCTGGTAGCACCAGAAAGGACAGAGCTTGCAGGGATGTCCCAGGTGGTGAGGCTCAGCTGGAAGGACAAAGTCCCTCTGTCAGGCTTCTCCTGTGGGCCAGCACAGCACATGAAAGATGACTCGGGTGAGTGATCCTCAGCCTGTTATGGTTAGTGTTTGATTTTCCGAGCTGGATAATGCCCGACCTGCACATCCTCTGGCTGTGTGAACAGCAGTTGGCACTGGGGAGGGATCAGGATCGTGTGGCTGGGGGTGGAGAGGGTGAAACTGCTGCCAAAAGGACAAGTGCTACCCATGTTTGTTGGGTTAGGCTGTGCCTGAGTGGCTGTCTAAAACTTTTGCTGTCTTTGCTCTCCTGAAGAAAAGGAGTCAGTGAGCCCTTTGGGTTGGGTTTTTTTTTCCTAATGAAAATGTGCAATCATTTGTGTAAAATTTCAGGTGTTCAAGGTGAGCTACTTTTTCACTTATTGTTCACATGGAGGCTCTGCCTCCACAGGTGGAATGTGTGGTTGGCAGGAGCAGTTTTCAGAGTCTCTCTGTGGTCATTTT
>NW_008684202.1:8466-41972 GCF_000695815.1 Acanthisitta chloris
GGCTCACCCAGAGCCTGGATGTGGTCATTTGGGTAGGGGATCTGAAGCGATGGACCTTCAGATGGACCTTCAGGTGGTTCTTCCTGCTGTCTTCTGTAGCACCATCATAAAGCACCAAGGTTTGGTGGTTCACTGGTCTTCAGAGCAGGAGCTGAGAAGGTTTAATCTGTCTACATGTACAGACTGTACATCCCAGAGAGGATGTCTGTGCTGCAGTCACTTCTGAGGCTTTGTGGTGAGGCTGTTGCACAGGCAGAACTGACATGTATCTCTGTGTGAGTACATCACTTACATGCTCTTGACTAGCTGGTGGTCTGGTAAGTTTTAGGCTTTTGATTGTCATGTGGGTGAGTTCAGGGCCTGAGGAACTGCTGCTGACTGGTGTAGGGCAATGCACAGAGGTTGTTTCCTACAGCCTTCAAGGGGCTGCTGCCACAATCCAGCAATGTGGCCTTGTGGCTAGGATGTGAGTCCTTGAAGACTTTCCTTCTAGAGAGCTGGTGGCCACTGGTAAGTAGCTCATTTGTGTGTCCTTTGTGCAGGACTTGGGTGTTTGGTTTTGTTTCCTGAACCAGTTAATGTTATGTGTTCCTGCAAAGAAACCTAAAGCTGTAGATCCATCCCTGGAGGTTTTTAAGACAAGACTGGATGTGGCACTTAGTGCCATGGTCTAGTAACCGTGGTAGGATTGGACTTGATAATCTTGGAGGTATCTTCTAACCTGGTTGATTCTATGATCCTTGTAAAGTCTACTTGTGTTATTTTATTTTAGTGTTTTGCCAGACTTGGTTGGCAAGCTGCAAAAGCTGTGTGTAGTGACCAGGGCATTTTCAGCTTGCCCAGAGAGCTGTCCTTGGCAGCACAGAGGGTGCCCACTCAGGCCACCTGCTTGCCCTCAGAGAAGTGGGCTCACCACGGGCTGTGTGTCCAGACATCTCCATGGGGAGCTGCCTGCTTTGAGCACAGTGCTGCAGATGGTGCATGGAAGGCTCAAGGTGCTGCTTCTTGGAAACCTACTTGAATAAACGTCCTGACACTGATTCTCTGCGGTTAACGACCATTTCATTTTTCCAGCCCTTGATTTCAATTGACAATGTGGCTTGCTGGTCCTGGCAGGCAGCCTAAGGCAGCTGTACCTTCTTTTAATAGGATCTCTGACCTCTGCAAAACGACTCATCATTAATATGTCTCTGTAACGGTTTGTTTATTTCAGCTCCTTTCCATGCTTCTCTCTCTAATGGTTTTTATGCTGTTTTTTGCTTAGCTTATCAAGCAGCAGATTCTCTCCCTCCAGTTTAGGAAGGTAAAACGACGTTGCATTAAACTGCTCTGACCAAACACTTTTCTGAATCTGCCTGCACATGATTAACCTGTAATGCTTTGGTATTAACTAATTAATCAGTCGAGAGTCCTGAAGTGATCTAACAGCCTCATCCTGCATGATTGGGTCCCTAATACTTGCTTGAACTGCAGACAGAAAAGTGAATGCTCATTGTAACTCCTGTGTTAAGGTGCAGAAAATATTCTCTTTCTTAGCCAAAGGATGGGTGTTCAGCTACTTCTTGATATTAAAGTGAGACTTCCATACAGAGATAGTAAAAATTGGATCTGCCTGCCCTGAGACTTTCAAAGAAGGAATTTTCTTCCCCCCACCACTGTTATGAAGAGCCTCATTCACTTGGACTCTGCCCTGAAATGTACTTGCACAGCTGTACTTTGCCTTGGGCAAAAAACCTGATTTGGAAATCAGTTGGCATTGCTGGTTAGTTGCAGCAGCAGGTAGAGGAATAACTGTGGAGGGAAAGGCCTTTCCAGAACACCCCCAACAGCTGTGGGATTGCTAACCAAAAAATCAGGGGAAGAAAATCACCATGAAGAGGAATACACTTCTCAAATCTCCCTTTCCAGCAGGCTTTTGTATGGAAATCCCTCTTTAATGTGAAAAGGCTACTGAATTGCCAGGGTTCCTTCCTGGGCTCCAGGGCTTTTTCTGTCCTGCAGATGCAGCTCCAGGAAGGCCTGGAGGAAAAGCACTGGTGCTTTGTGTCGCATCCCTCGAATACTCTGCATTACTGGTTTAGAAAGCCATTGGAATTGGACAAGCCTCTGTGCAGCTGGAGTGAGTCAGCTGAGAGCCCCACAGTGCTGCAGCCTCCAAAGCCCTGTGACCCACACAATGCTTCTTTTGAAAGGTTTCATAGGCCTTCCAGGCTTCCTGCCAAGTGTCCTCCCATTCTTCTGCTCAGCCTGTGGAGCCCCCAGTGTCTGGCCATGCTGCTTTCCTAAACCATTCAGTAGCCTTTGCTGTATTTCACCTGGTTGTGGGATTTGCACTGGATGGACCAGACTTACTCCTGGTGCTGCCTGCTGGTACTGGTGGCATGGTGCTGGGATTAAACTGGGTCCAGAGTGTCACTATGTGTGTGTGCATCACTTGGTTTTTAAGATGCTGATCCAGTTGCTCTCCTGCTGGGGTATGTTCGTTGATGCTTGGGAAGTTCCTTTATGTGGATCTAAAAGGCATTTACTGGTCTGGGACTGGGGATCTGTCTTGAAGGGAACCCCACCAGTAACTGCCTTGGTACTGGATTTTCTGCCTTGCTCTATGGAAATGGGAGTTTTTTCTCCTAGGCCTGGAGTTAGGAAAGGTTTCTTTGGTTTGAATCAGCCCTTTCCTGGCCCTGGAGTTGTGTGAAGAGTTGCTGACCAGGACCAGTCTCCCAGGGAGTATTGATTTCCACAGAGAAGAGTCTGAACTGTGGAATCTGGTTTTATTACCCCATCCCACATGTATGTTTGGATACAGACAGTACTTATAACCCCTCCTTCAGTAGATGAGTCAGATTTGGCAGACAGTGCTTATAACCCTCCTTCAGTAGATGAGTCAGATTTGCAACAGCTTGAGCTGCCCCTCTCCCAACCTTTACCCAGGACAAGGTGCCTGGGAACTGGGTGAGCTCCCACTGCATCCCAGTAGCTGGTTCCTCAGGGATTCATCTCCCTCCATCTCTTACAAACCCATTCTAGCAGGAAGCCAGAGTGAAAATCAAAGCACTGCAGCCTCCAGGTAAGTTTCCAGAGTGGATGGAACAGGCAGTTGTGTGGCAGTTGCTGTGGCTGGAGCAACCCTGACACCTTCAGCCATGCGTGCTTAGTCCCTGTTAGTGCACCTGCCCTTGCTGGTTCATGCTAAATGTGGGTTTTTTTTTGGTTTTTCCTGAACAAGTTTGCTTCCTTAGCAGGTAGAGCATGAGCAGCATCAGCACCAGCATCCTGCCTGTGAGCCAGGGGCTGCTTCTAAGGCCTGGGTCCTCCTCCTGGAGCTCTCACCACGTGCTCCAAGCCCTCCTGCTCATGGTGGGGCTGTCAGGAGTGGGCTGGGGGTTTGTTCCACCCCATGCATGCCTCTAGAAGCTGATCTCTTGTTTAAGGAATGTCTTTCACTGCTGAAAATGATATAAATAGAGCTGCCAGCTACTGGTTCTCTTGCAATATTTGCTGTTTCTCCCAAGATCTTTGCTTCTGAGACTTTGGGGTCTCCCCTCCTAGTGTTTTAATTGCAGAGGGAAAAATGAAATCAGCAGTTTTTCCCTTCCAAGAGCCTCAGAGCATTATCTGAATGAAGACCTGATATGGAATGAAATAATTTCCCTTTATTTAAGAGAGCCTAGGTCCTCTGGGGCCTCCCTTGGTGATGCTTCAGCAGGGCTGGCAGTGCTGCATGGACACAGTGGTTTACTGCTCTCATTGAACAGTGCTGAAATACCTGGAGAGTCCAAGGTCCACTTTTGAGCTTCACAGATTGCACAGTTTGGATAGTTGTGGCTATTTGGGTATCCCAGCACAAGCTTTGAGGTCAGTGCCTGAATCACGGTGCAGGGAGTGCAAGGGCCTTCCTGCAGCAGTGAGGGGTTAAGCAGGGATGGATGTTGCTTTCCCAGCTAATTGCTGAGCTCAGAAAGCTGCCAGCCAGGCTCAGGTGTCCCTCAGCGAGCTCTTCTTAACTCTCAGAGGGCTGCTGTGTCTGGGAGAGGTGTTCAGTTCACACTTGGCCTGAAATGGCTTATGAATTCTTCACAGACAAAGACAAATCCCAGTGACCAGAACAGCTGGAAACACTGACGGTTCAAAACAGGGAATGTGAAGCTGACTTTGTTAGGTCTAGCTCTGAGCCTGCTGCCTAAGCAAAGAGATCTCTTATTGGAACCAAGAACTAAAAAGGTTCTTAGCATTCCTTACCCCAATAGCCATAAGGGCTGAGCCAATGTGTCCCAAATGACACTCCAAATTGACAGTTATCTCAGGAGAGAGAAATCAGGTGACCTGACACTGGACTGGACTCGTGAGCAAGTGTAGGGATGCTGGGAGGGAAGAGGGCACGTGCAGCAAAAACACAGGCTTCTGAGATGAGACAGAAAATGGACCCTTTGATTTTTTTTCTGGTGCTTTGATCTCTAAGAAATGCTTCTTGAATCTTCCAGGAGCACCTTCTGCGCAATCATTTCTCAGCTGACGGAGGAAACACAGCCACTATTTGAAACCACTATCAAATCCCGTTCTGTGTCCGAGGACTCTGATGCTAAATTCACGTGCATAGTGACAGGTAACAGTGTCTTCAGTGAATAACCTGGTCCTGCCTCACCTGCTGGACTTGTGCTGGCTAAACTCTACAGCAAGTGATAACAAGGATAACAAACCCACTGTTGTCAGGCTGCCAAGCAGAGATTTGGTGACTGCATGATGATTTTAGCTTTAATTTAGGGGAGGGGGGAAACACCTGAGAGTGTAAAGAGGCAAAGGTGTAAGCTAACATCTCCAACAAGGCAAATAACAGTCCAGAAAGTGGAGTATGCTGGTTACTGCTTGGGCCAGCTACATTTAATTGTCCTAATCTCTGCTTCTTCTCTAGTCTTGGACTCCATAACTCAGGGATGTGCAGTTTTGAAGACTAAGGCTATTATACTGGAGCCAACTCTGCTGGCTGTAGATGGGCAGAGAGCAGCTGCATTTGCATCAGCAATAAACTTGTGTGTTTGTCCACATCTCAAATAAATGCTGGTTTCTGCCTATGGAGCTAAACTCTCCCCTTAGGCAGGAGGGGGTTAAACCAAAACGAGAAGGAGGAACAAGGGGAGCTGGTGTCAAGGCACTGGGCAGTGCACTGCTGTAGAGGCAAGCAGGTCCTTTGCTGATGAGCTTTTGTCCTCTAAACGCTCTTCTCTCCATGATATGTACCTGTTTAACAGCTCTGTGACCCTTCCTGACCTCAGTCATGTTAATTATTCTGCCATGTTACTCAGTAGGAGACATTAAACAAGTTTGTACACTTTGGAAGGAGAAGGGTATGTCCAAGGATCCTCTTAGGTACAAGGACCGAGGTAACTAAGGAAATCTAGTTACTAGAAATAAGCTGTGCACCAGGATGGCAGGCTGAGCCCTGAGAGCTGCCAGCTTTGAGTTCTTGGCTCTTCTTTTATGGATTCCCTTGTTCTGCAGCTCTGACTTGGTGAACTTCAGGGGTACAACAGACACACTGATGTTTTTTGAGGCTTCAGCAGATCCCTTCCTGCTGCTCCTAGGGCCAGAGTGGGCTGCTGGGGAGATGCCTCCAAACTGTGCTGTTCAGGGATTCATTAGAAGGGCTTTTCCCATTTAAAGGTTTTTGGAAGCAGAATCTTGACCTGTTGTGCAGTACCATGGAACTCGCTGTTCTGCAAGTGTCAGAGGTCAGGGATTGTTTGGGTATGTTGGGAAATCTAGAGTGACAGTCCTGGCTTCTCTCACTGGCTAAATCTTCACCAGCTGCACCTTGAGGCTGATAAACTCCATCTCTTCCTGGTGTGTTCCAATAGGTGGAAAACTTGACCTGATACTGACCTCATTTTCTAGTCAGTTGAAGGAAATGATCAGTAAGTCTCTTCAGCATGTATCATGATACTTTTGTACCTGGTAAGCTAGATTGGGGGATGTCTTTATGGCTTTAATTAGGGAACCTACAAAATCAAGAATTTTCATGCGAATGCCCTTAAAATCAGCCTAGACCACCTACAGCATATGGGCATGTCCTGCTTGTGATCCCTTGGACTGATTTAGGAACTCGAGGTCTCTTTGGGAAAGAGAGGCAAGAGGTGGAAAATAAACTCTGAGTGCAGAGTCTGGTCAGCAGTTGAGGTATCTCACCCTGCCATGATGTTTGGCTCCAACTGGGAGACATTGTTGGGAGAAAGGAAGTGGTGGTGGCATCCCTGGCCAGTGACCAGCATGACACCAGTTCAGTCCCACCACTGTGGCTGCAGTCCAGGGACACTGTGGTGGAGGCAAAGGTCAGACAGTCAGCTGCTCCTGTTTTGATGCTCAAGCCACAAATATGGATACATGACCTACAGTAACACCTTAGTATGTTTTTGCTGCTTCTTGACCAATACTGAGAGTTGCAGGCCAATCCCACATCTGGAAATACTTGGAGTAGAACTTGCTGGGCATGTCCTAGGAAGGCAGCAAATGCAAGTCTCCAAAATATGCTGAGTGGTGCAGGCAAGGAGAGAGCAAGTCAGGCAGAGGCAGATTCCTGATGCTCTTGGGTGGTGGCATAAACCCTCCTTTCCTCCTGTTGCCTTATTCTGCCTGCTGCTGGTGTCCTTGCTCTGTCTGATTTGATTGTTTTGGGTCAAACCCTGCATTAGTTATGACATGTTTTCTTTTTTTAGACAAAACTGGTTCATCCTTTGTTCTCCGAGAGGTGTGAAAAGAGAACAAGAACATTTCCATTTACTGTGCAGTTTTACCCTGTGTCTCTGTGTTTTCCTTGGTGGGTCTGTCTGGGCTTTGGGACCTCAAGGGTAATCACAGATCCTTCCCAGGGAGTAGATATTGGGCTTCTCTCTTTAGAGTGGCCTTTGGTGGAGGTGCTGCTACAAGGATTTTGCAGCTTTCCAGCCGTTGTTGGCTGGGAAGGAGAGGTGTCAGCTGATGAAATGGGGTGGGAGCTTGGATGAAGGGGCCTGGATCTAGCCAAGACCACTGCATGTCAGCACCACAGTTGTGCAGCTGCCTCTGCAGTGTTGTTTCAACCCTCCTTAGGCAAGTTCAACCCCTCTGTCCTGGCTTCCTAAATTATCAGCTCAGGAGCTTGGTCCCAACACTGCCTCTGTGGTTTTATTGCAGTGTACAGAGGGGAAAGGGATTTTTCTCTGCCCATGGCTTGGGGAAGAGACTTGTGGTAAGGTGAGTAGACAGTGGCATGCTTAGTGGATTTTAATAAGGATAAAGGAGTTCAACTTGTTGCATCCATGGTGGCCCTCTGAGGAAAGTGTTTGGTGGATGGAAGTGCTTGGGTGAAGGAGCCTGAAGAAATGCAGGTGCTATGAGAGGGGTTCAGGCATGAGGTAGTGAGTACAAGAGAGGAGACTAGGCTGCTGGAAGATGAGGGGGTTTGGGTTTGGGGCAGCCAGGATGAAGGAAGGATGGAGAATGAGTGCTGCTTGCAGGCTGGCAGCATGGGAAGCTGCTGCTTATAGTAACTGCCCCTCCTGTCATTGCTGGAAGCCTCCTTGTCTCAGGGTGATGGAGAGGTTTAAATCCATGGAGCCAGAAAGGATGAGATCTTACTCCCCAAACCGCCTGAAGCCCCCACTCCATGCAGCTTGTGTGAAGCAGAAACAGAAAGCTCAGGAGATTGGGTAGTGGTGTAAACTCTTATCACCTTCCCAAGTTTCAGAAGACTCACACCTTCCCCTTCCCTGCCCCAAAACAATCAAAAGAAAGGAGAGTTACTTTCAGCAGTTTCTCCCAGGGATCCTGAATAGATATTTTAAAAACTGTTTTGGATAAGGTCACCAAAGCTTTGAAGACTTCTCAGACTCGAACAGCTTTCACAAAGAGAATGTTTGATCTAAACCTGGCAATCTCCACGAAAAAAACCCACAACTTTGCACAGGAAAGTCATCCGGATCATCATGCTGGAGCAATGCTGCTGGAAAACACACTTCCCAAAAAGCTTTGTGGGACCAAAGATGTGCAGCTCCTCCCGGGAGTGCCCGGCACCGCTCTGTCTGCAGCTGTGGGGCTCTCCCAGGGGGCTGGAGGGACCAGCTGCTGGCAAATCCCTCAGCACCAGCTGCACAGGGCTCTGCAGCAGTGACAGGCTTTGGAAGGATGAGTGCTGATTTTTGAGTGGCTGCTCAGGGGTTCTCCTGCTAAGGGTGGGCATCTGGTGCCCTGCAGCGTGGCACTGCCCATCCATGAAGTCCTTGGTTCCTCCCTGTCCCACCTGCAGCCTGACAAGCTGTGGATGCCGTGACTGCAGGGGATGTGCTGGGACTGATGCCTGCCCCCTCTTCCCGGCCAGACTAGGGGAATTTATTCACTCAGCAGCCCAAAGATGCCTGCAGAGTCAGCAGCAGCTCCTCTCCCCGTGCCAGGGAGCCTCATCCCGGCACAGGCATCTCTCCATCCCCTGCTTGGCTCTGGTTACAAGCCCCTGGGGAGGGATGGATGGTGTTTGCATAGACAGCTGGGGCCACTGTCCCTGCGTGGGAGGTGGGAAGCCTTTCAGCATCCCTCTGCCTGCAGGTTTCCAGCCAGCACTTTCCTGCAGCTTCCTTTGGAGCAGGGGCTAGTCCCTCCCTCCCTGGTCTGGCACAGCGGTAGCTCCTCGTAGGGAGCAGGTAGCCTCAAGGACACAAGTGCTACAGGTCAGAGGGAGTTTAGGCTTAGCAGAAGGAAAAGCCTTTCCTCGAGGCACTGCAGAGCTATGGAAATCGCAGCTCTTTCCGGCAGATGTCAGCTGGGATGGAAATCAGCTGTGGAGGCCACAGGGGGACATGACAAGGCTTCTCGGAAATGATACACTGGCAGTTCCTGGAATGAAGGGCTGGGATTGCTGTTCACAGGGTATTAGGAAAATCTACCTGCCAGCTCCCTGCAGGATGGGCCGTGGGGACCTCCCAACCGCCTGCAGAACAGCCCTTGGGAAGGGTCGGATAGCTCTGGGCAAAGTGTGAGCTGTGCATGGAAATTGTTTTGTTCCTTATCCCTGGAGCAGAAAGAATCCAGCACAGGCTTGTTCAGCCCAGGGTCCTGCTGCCAAGTACAGCCAGTAGCTCATATGTTACAGAAAATACAAGCAACAGTGTCAATCCTTGATGATCCCATCACCAGGATATTCTCATGGCTTTCTCCAGTTCCTGGTTTAAGGCTCATTTGCTTCAGCCACAAGCACCTGAGGAATTTGCATGTGTCTAGAAACTGGTTTGGGGGGTCAGAGCAGCAGCAAGGAGCAGGTTGTGGGGAGAGGGGGCTGGAAGAGGAGAATAGAGAGCCTTTCAGGAAGGATTTTGGATGAAAGCCATGACTTGGCTTCCTACAGAAGAGGAAGAAGAAGGCAACACCTAATGGAAAGCCAAAGCTGCCAATGGCAGCAGTGGGAGAGGAATGTGGCAGCAAAGGATGGGAGCAAGGTGGGGAGAGAGGGATGCTAGGGCAGTTCAGGGTAAGAGACCTCGGTGAGGGAGGAATATAACAGTAAAATCTGGTCTGTGGGGGTGTATGTGCTATGGGCATCACTGCTGCTCCTGGAGGACAGCAGGAAAGGAAAGCCCTTCTGAGAGTATTTCCCCAGCCCTGTCTGGTTCTAGTGGGCTAAATCCCTTGAGGGGCTAGAGGAGATGGGGAAGCCTCTGCAACAAGGACAGGGAGTGTACGAGAAGAGCAGACTGGGGAGGGGGGACCAAGTAGTACATGAGGAGGAGATTTGGCACATGCTTCTTTCCTGGCCACAGGCATTTTGGACCAGGGTGCTCACTGGGAGCAGCAGTAAGCTGGGCTCAGGCATTGCTATGGGCTGCCAACATCTCTGGCTGGTGCAAGGAGGAGACTCAGGGCTTGGTCAGCCTTGAAACCTGTGGGTTGGCAACTGGAAAGTATCCAGAATAGGTAGGGAATGCCCTGTCCGTGCCCTTTCTCTACTTCAGAGCCATCGACTCTGAACACTTTGTGATATTCCTGGAGAGCCCTCGTTGGCCCCATTCCAGGGATGTCCATGGAAGCTGACTCCCTGTGTCATTCTGGGGTGCTGGGGCTGGTGGGGTGAGCCTTGGGGACTGGTGGAGGTGAGCAGTGTGCCGGACTCCTTCCCTTTGGCAGCATGGAAAACCAGCAGAGACATTTGCAGAAGATAATCTTCACACGTCTGCCTTGGGGCTTTTAGCAACTGCTGAACATATCAACTATAGCTGAGGCATGACGTGATCACTGAAACTTCCATCCCGTGCTCTGGGGGGTCAGTTTGGCTGTGCTGGGAACCTGAATGAAGTGCAGGACCTAGTGCTGGCCACTGGCTTGAGAAGCTCTTGCATGAAAATGGGTCTTTTTTCTGAGCAAGAGCTGCTGCCGGTGAGCAATGGGGGCTGTGGCTAGCGGTGGTCCATGTGGGACTCTGTACTGCTCCACCACCACTGTCAGTGGTGGGGAATGTGGCTGTGTGCCCGACCTGCTAGCTAGCCAGTCACACACATCATGATGTCATTCTACTGAAAAGGCAGGTGACATCTGTTGTCAAGTGACATTTGTAGGACACTGAGCTGGCTGTGATGCAATCAAGGTTGTTTCTGTTCAATGGAAAGTTTCAGATCAGCTTACAGGCTATGACACTGTGCGAAATGCTGAGAGCTCCATGGAGGGGCAAGTGCCTGTTCTCCAACCATAGCCTTAGTTTCATCAAAACATCCCTCTTCACATAAAAGTGATGGTATGCTCACCTTCTGCTCCCAGCCAGTGTCACAGGAGACGAGCGTGTGATCCACTCGCCTCTCTTCAGGAATGAAGTGCTGGGATTTTTTCCTCAAAAATAGCCCTATTCCTAGGAGTGATAAAAGTCTGAGATAAGCCTGTCAAGTTTCCACTGTTTCTGCTGTGTGATTTAGGAATGTGGTGAGCCCAGAATAGCACCTGTCCTGGTCTGCGGAGCGTTTTGTTTTGCTGCTGATACCAGGCTGGCTGTGCTCCTGGCTGGAATGTTTCACACTCTGATGTGCCCTCCGTCTCCTCCCCAGGGTATCCGCAGCCGGAGGTGACGTGGTACAAGGATGATGAGGAGATGGATCGTTACTGTGGCTTACCCAAGTACGAGATATTCCGTCATGGAAATCGTCACACCCTGCAGCTGTATAAGTGAGTAAAGCAGCTGAAAAGTGGCTGGATTTGGGGATGGGAGCTCTGAGTGTGTTCTCAGCAGCTGGAGGAGCTGGCTGTCAGCAGGGATGTCCCTCCTGCACTTGTCTTGGCTCCTTCTGCTCCCCACTGCGAGTTCCTGGCTGTCCCTTCCCCTCCAGCTCATCACTGTGGTGACTCCCTGATCATACCACTATGGGATCTATTATTGCATCCTGGAAACAAGAGGAAGGTCAGGAGAAATCTCTCTCTGGAGCCTTCCAGTGCTGAACATTAGATTTGGATGAAGGTGAGCACAGGGAAAGCATTGTCTGCCTCCAGGATGATGGTCCAGGACGGCAGGACAAGGACAGAAACAGTTCATAGGAGTGTCCTAAGCAGGGAAAGGACTTCAGCCTTGTCCCAGGATGGCCTTGCCTAGCTGTCCCCATGGAAAGGGCTGCTTGGCACTGACTAATAGAGCCAAGGGCTTCCTTGATTCAGTCCTGACTACCACCTGCTTTTAAATTCCAATGTGAACTGGTGATTCTGGAGAGTCAGGCGCACCATGTCCCCAGTAGGCAGAGACCTGTCACATCTCGAGTCCTGGGTTTGGGATGTCACTGACTGAAAATGCAAAATACCAGTGTTGCTGATAGTCCTGTCATCCTCGTGCTTCTAGCCTGGGCTCTTCTGCTGCCCCAGGTGTGCTACAGGTTTCTCCTGCAGGAATAGGGATCTCCGTGGGGCAGGTGTCCCTGAGGAGTAACAGCAGGGATGGCACACATGTGCCTGTGCTGGTGCTGTGACGTGGGGTGGGAAGGTTTTGATAAGGCAGCAGGGTGGAGGAAGAACAGGAATGTCATGTAGGCTGTGAAGAGCTAAGAGGAGAAGATCCTGCAGAGAAATGTGGCCAAGAACAGCTGGGAAGCCTGGTGCTGCCTGTTCCTCCTCCATCACAGCCCTCTCCTACCAGAGCTACAGCCCAGGGGGGAGTGAGCACTGATTTATCATCCAAATTCCTTGCCTGCTAGTGCTGAGAGCGGGCAGAGCTGGGGAGGGAGGCCAGCCCAGGCCTCCAGACCTCCTGCAGGCACCTCATGGGCCATGTCATCACTTTGTGGCCTCTCTGGAGCAAGAAGTGTGAGAGGTGCATGCCTGTGTGCCCAGAGGTGGTGCCTGGGGAGGATGGGTAGGTCTCATGCACAGCTTTTGGTTTCCAGGTGCCGAGAAGAAGACGCAGGCATTTACCAGGCCTCAGCTAGAAATACCAAAGGCATTGTGTCCTGCTCCGGCGTGCTGGAAGTGGGAACCATGACGGAGTTCAAAATCCATCAGAAGTGGTTTGACAAAATCAAGAGAAAAGCAGAAGAAAAACTTCAAGAGATAGATCAGGGCAAGAAACGAGGGAAAGAAAATGTGGAGGTGGAGAAGTTGCAAGGAATGAGCCCCGAAAGGCTTCAAAGGAAGCGGAGGTTGGCCAGGGATCAGAATGTCCAGTCGGGAGACTCTTCATGGGAGAAGGAAGAGGCAGCAAAAGTGCATGTTGCTGATAATGAGTCCAGATTGCACGAGGATATCAGTGAGCAGAAGGAGCAGCCAGTCAGTGCAGTGACAGGCTTTTCAAACAGCCTGGTAGCACCTCTGAAAGCAGAGGTGACCACCAATGGAGATGCCACTTTGGAAAGTGGGGAGGAGAATGGGAACAGCTTTCTCACGTACATCTACGAGACAGTGGAGGACCTGGCAACTAAGCCTGGGACAAAAGACTCTGCAGCTAAAAAGAAAAAGAAGGTGGAGGCTCCTCCAGCAGCACCACAGGAAGTTTCCAAGCGAGAGGAAAGTGGACGAGACAGGCCCAATCCTTCCTCAAACCCCAGGTTTGCTCCTCCTGTTCCCTTACGCAGGAACGCACGTCTGAGGGCGGCGAACGAGCAAGAAGTGGAAACCAGTCCAAAACTCAAAGAGCCTGAGAAAGCTGTGAACCAGGACACTAAAAGCAATGATGATGTGTACTTCTCTTTAAAGGACATGTATTTTGATAAGCAAGTGAAGCCAACAGCGGGGAAGGATGAGGTGGGACCCAAGGATGAGGCTGGGAGAGAGGCTGCTGCCAGCAGGCAGACACAGGATGCTCCTTTGTCCTCCAAGGTGTCAGAGACAGGACCTGTGAGGTCCGAGGGACAGAGAGGCCACCACCAAGCCCAGAAGTCGGAGGGAAACAAAGAGGTAACTAGGAGAGAGAGCAGCCAATGCAGGGTTGGCAACAAGAACATAGCTGGTATTGCAGCACCAGCCCTGGGAGGCTGGTGGACGGGATCTGTTGCTGAGGCTCTGCAGGTCTCCACTGGTGAAAACACCAAGGAAAAGGGTTTTCTGGACTTTGTGTGCCCAGGCAGCAGCACTTCCACCCCATCTCCAAGCAAATGTCAGCTGAGGTGGTGAGAGATGCTAGCCAGGGCCATCCGGCCGAGCAGCTGGTCCCGGTGGTGCTGTGAGCTCTCCGCTTTTATCGGCAGCCTGACCTCATCGAAATGTCTTCAGACCACTTCAGCAGGGAGCACTGAATGGCTATTTGTGGCTGGGGGTGGGGGCCCTGTGCGTAGACAGGCTTGATTGGCATCTGTTCAGTTCCAGCAGGAGCTGCAGCCCTTAATGAGCCCCCATGCAAATGAGCGCAGTGTGCCATGTGAGCCGCAGGGTCTGGAGGTTTGTTTACAGTGCAACGTGTATACAGTAGGTCTGGGCTACTTTTTTGGCTCTTCCCTGTTGGAAAGACTCTGTTGGGAGACTCATTGTGGTGGTGATGCAGAGCCAGGGCACAGCACCTGCTCCTGACCCTCAGCGCATCTTTTAGTCAACTTCTATTTTTGGCACTTAACCTGAAGTATTTTCCATGAAAATATTAGACTGGAAGCTACCAGACTATTTTTTCCCCCTTTTTTTCCTTTAATGACCCCTTCTGTGGTAAAAGATTCTCTGAGTCAGTTTGCAGGTGCTGTCAGGATTTGGAGTTTGGGCTATGGTAGGGACATACTTTTGGTGCAGACAAGGCTATGCACTAGGTGATGCACATAGCTCAGGATGTGGATATAGCCACGATACAGAAAGTGGGACTGTGTGTGCTCCAGTGGGAAAAAAAATCCTTTCTTCCTCTATTAGATTTCCTTAGCCATAGGTAGGAGCAGCTTTGCTGGTAAGAACCTGCTCTGTTAGTTCTGGCCTGGCCAAAGTGCAGCACCTTGAGCTCATCTCCAGCCTGACACCAGCATCACACATTGCTGCAGGAATTACTGCTGTGCAGGTCACCCTGTGGCAAAGCCGTTTGTTTTCCCCCTCTCTGCTCTTAAAAGAGGGTGGAAAATGTTGGTGTGCAGCAGCCAGGCTTGGGCTGTCATCTCTGAGCCTTTGACATGCATCAAGGTATTTTCCTCTTCAAAAAGCCACTCACAGAGGGAATCCGGTGACTTGTCAGCTGGTGTGCTTTTGAGGAGACAAAAGGGAATGCTTCTGATTTGAATTTGAATGCTTCAGTTCGGTGGTGCTGCTGGGGGAAAGTGCTCAAGCTTTTGTGAAGCCAAATAAGCTGTTTTAAAACCCTTTAAATCCGACTCCAGGCGTGTTTGAGGATATTTTCACTCCCCAGGACACGGGTTGCTTGTCTTTTTCTTTTTTTGTTCTTTCCCTTAAACAAGACAGGGTCGTCACATTAAGTGTTTTCATGGCCCTGGGACCTAGCAGGGCCTCATGCTCACTACTTCCCTTTTGAAATGGATTTATCTGCAGCAAAATGTCAGTGCATAGCTAGGCTCTGAACATCCTCCTGCACAAGAGCAGAGAAGAAAGTGGATTTGCTTGCTGATCCCTCTTGCCTAAATGTTAAACGGATGCTTTTATTCTATTTTCTTCTATGTGGCCCCAGTTTTGAGTGATTTGCAATTACTTGAGGCCAGATGCTTTGCTGAAAAACTCCCAGAAAGCTTTTTAGACGGAGCTTTAGTTCATGTGCTGGTGATAAGCAAATTTTCCCCAAGTCCTATTGAGCCAGAGAGATTTCCCCATTGAGCAGCACCATTGTGTAGAGCCACTGCTGTGCATCCACCTGTGAACCACCAGCCCTGGCCCACCTCGAGCATCCCTGGGCACTGAGAGGAGGGACCAGGGCTGGCCCCACGTTTGGGTTAGGCTGTGTCCATCCCCAATCCCTCTCCGTGTGCCCCATCCCTGGAAGTGTTCCAGGCCAGGTTGGATGGGACTTGGAGCAACCTAGTCTTGGTGCAAGATCTCCCTGCCCATGGCAGGGGGTTGGATTAGATCTTTGAAGATCCTTCCCAGCATAAACCATTCTGGGATTCTCTGAATTGCTTGGGGAAGGGCTTGCCAAGAGACTGGCAATACCTTTCCTCTTTTTCCCAAGCTGCTTTTCCCAAAGCAGCACGAAATGGAAGGTCTAAGTGCCACAGTCCTCCTTTCCCATGGCCTTCATTTGGGAGGCTTAAAGCTCAAATCAGACACCTCAGGAGGAAATCCTTAGCAGTGTGGATGCTTCCAGGATGGAAGGGGCTGTGTGTGTGTTGTGTGTGTGCCCTGTCCCCCTGGTGTTGCTTGTGGAGCATCAGATGGGCAGAGTATGTATCAGCGGTACCACTGCCTCCCCCACAAAAATAGATGGTGCCCCTTGGCTGGGGGATTTCAGCAGATCTCCTTGGGATAAAGCACAGCCATCAGAGCAGGCATTACTTGCTGACACGTCTGCTGGTGTGCAGCTGTGGTTTGAGCTTCCCCAATGTCAGAGAAGCAGAATGGTTTGATCGTGCTGATAACGTCACGGTGTACAGTTTCACTATAAATCATTTGGGCAGCCTCAGTCTAGATAGTGTGTGACATGCTGATCACCCCATCTCAGGGTGGGGATAGGGGAGCACCGAGTCTTTAAAAACAGCAAGGGAATTATACAAGGTCTTGGCAACAGCTGGTGAAGATGGGAAAGTTTTGCTCCTTGGGAAGGTGCCAAGTCAGAGGAAATTGGATTAAAAGCCACTGAATGGTTTAGAGGGGCAGATCATCTGCCTCTTTGTGTACAGTAAAGGTGTTGAAAGGCAGAAGAGTTGGAGGTGATTAAAGGAAAAAACATTTTGTGCAACCTGACTGGTAAAACCCACTCGCGTGGGATGGTGACAAAGCCAGGAGACCTTGGGTGAGTGAGAGCCAGTACTATCAGGCTAATACTGATGATTAAACAGGAGCTGGGCTATACCATGGGGGACAGTTGGACCACCAGCATGACTCAGCAGACCCAGGCAGTAAAATGAAGCTAATTTTCCATCTTTGTTTTTTACTAGGTTGCAGCAACAGTGGGACAGTCTGCTAGTGACCTAAAACATCCGGTGTCCAGTCCCATCACAGAGACTGGGCAGCAAACCAGTAAGTTAGAGGAAGTCAGGAAAGAGGTGCCTGTCTGCCAGGAGACCAAGGGGGTTGTGAAAAGGACAAATCCTCGGCTGAGGCCTCGAGAGCCACCAAAGCCACCAGCACCTCCTCCAGACCATGAACAATCCGGCAAGGAACACCCACTCCCCGGGAAACAGGCAGAAGGACATTCCCGTGCTCTTGAGGGCAGAGAGACTCAGCAAGGACTGTTAAATCAACAGGGCAAAAGTCAAGGTGGGGAAGAGACATTGCTAAAAAATGTGAGTCCTCCAGAACGTGAAGAAAATGCTCCTCTTGAGCATATCCCACAGCAGACAGTAAAGGATGGGAAGAGCAAAGAGGCAGAAGCAGAGCTGTCTGGGAACCACCCTGGTGTGGGTAGAGGAGGGAGAGGTGCAGCAGAGCCACGTCCTGGGGCTGCACACAGAGAGGCAGGAGGGACCTCTTTGGGACATCAGGACACTGGAACAGCAGCTCCTGCTTCAGTTCCACTTGTCAAGGAAACGCTGCTCCCTGCTCCTGCAGCAGGGGTGTCAGTGGCTCAGGAGGCACTGCTGGCAGCTCACAGCACCCCAGGGATGGAGGCTACAGCAGGAGAGGTCCCATCTGCAGCCCAGCTGCTGCCTCCTGTGAGTGGAAAAATGGAAATCACAAAGACAGCTGAATCTACCCCCCGAGAGACGTTCTCAGCCGGCACGTTAGGGGAGGAGAACACCAAACCAGTGCCCGTGGGACCTCAGGGGAAGGGAGCAGGAGAGCAGACAGCCACAGCTCCTCACCAGGAAACAGCAACACCTTCAGGGACTTTTGAAGGAGGTGCTGAGGTTCAGCCACAGGTACCACAGGTTCTGCCTGGCCCTGAGAGACCTCAGGAGATGTCTTTGGAGGAGAAAATGCAGCACAAAAACCTGGTTTCCTCCTTAAAGAACTACCTGCTTCTACTTCTGAAAATGTCAGATAGCAGTAAGGATGCCATGAAAGAAGACACTGTCCCTGAGGACAAGGAGCAGCCAGATGCAGGGCAAGGCATGGTCCCAGAGATAGGCATTGCTGGCCTGAGCCCTCGCACCTCGAGGAGAGTTTTGGAAAAGGTACAAAACAACCAGCTCTTCCAGACAGCAGAGAACTTGCCTCTGACCCCCAGGACATCCAGGAGGATCACAGGCATGATCAACGAGGAGTTTGTTACCAGCAAGGAGATGCTGGCTTGCAGGCCTGAGCCCCCAAGGAGACGCACCTGGGTGGCTCCCGAGGCGGAGGGGCCGTCCCAGCTCTCCGTGCCCTCCATCGTGGTGGGCAGTGTACCAGCAGCAGCAGTGGGGCAGCCTCCTAATCCTCCTGATGTGCCTCCAGTGAGCTCTGAAGGGAGCCCTGGTGACTCTCTGGCAGTGCTGCCTTGTGCCACACCAGAAGAGCTTGCTTTGGGAGCCCGGCGCAAAATATACCTGCCAAAACCCAAACAGGGAGGGGGGGAAGAGGAGGCAACACCAGAGAACCCAGGGCACGTGAGAAGTCCAACTGTTTCGCCACGGCAATCCAGGAAGAACGTGTCCCTCTTGCATTCTCCTGCCCTGGCTCCATCCTCTCCCACACAGCAGTACTCTCCCACCCTCACGAGGAAGATGGCCACGTTGGAGGTTCCCAAGCTGTATGAGGAGCCCTCAGGTGACAGCAGTGGTGACCACGAGGTCTCTGGAGATGCTAAGCCAGAAGCACAGCCAGCAGAGTCCCAGAAAGAAAATAACCCATTTAAAGGTGAGGGAAGAGGTAATCCTCATGAAATGTGTTCCCTTCTTGTCTACAAAGGGAGTCAGTGGTAGTCAGCTGGGGCCATGCCAGTTTTGTGCGTTTGCAGGGTTTTCAGCCTCACCCTTTGGCTGTGTGAAAGCCAAAAGTCTCCTTCAAGACTTCTGCCCCAGTGCAGGGAGAGTGGAGGAATGCAAGAGTCAGCAGCACTGAGACTGGCTGTCTCCACAGCCTGGACTTCCCTGGCCCAAGGAGTTGTAGAATCCTCTTGCTGCTGATCTCTGTGTCATGGTCCTCACCAAGCCTCATGTGGGTTGGGGATTCTGAGCAACCTGGTCCAGTGGAAAGTGTTCCTGCTCATAGAAAAAGGGGTGGAATGAGATGGTCTTAAGGTCCCTTCCAGCCCAAACCATGACTCTGTGAGTCAGTGGGCATCAGTGCGGTGCACAGTGCTCTTTCACATCCATGGTCAATGCTAATTTGGTCCCTCATGGCATTGGATTAGGAAAGGCATAGTCCTGAGGCTGAAGGAGCAAGGTAATGCCCTCACAGGAATCAGCACTCTTGCAAAGCAAGGGTAACCTTGATAAATCCCTGCCTCAGCAGATGAATGTTTCCTCCAACATTCCCCAGTGTTTCCTGCATTCCCTCTGGCCAAACCCCACTGGGTATTGCAGTGCTGCACTGTTGAATGAATTTGTACCCCTTGTATCCCAACTTATTTGTCCAAGTGGAGCACTGAGACCTTCCCTGGGAAGGCAGTGTTATCCCAGGGAGGTTCTGACATATGTGATACCCAACACCAAAGCCTTGAGCAGCAGCATCGGGGCAGGCTGGCCTGTCCCCAGAGCTGCAGCCAGCACTCTGTGTCTCACCATCCCTCTCTTTGCACCCTGTTCTTAGCTCCACAGGTGGTCCGTAAGATCAGGGCAGAACAATTTTCCGATGCATCAGGAAACCTGAAACTTTGGTGCCAGTTCTTCAATATATTGAGTGATTCTAAGCTGATGTGGTACAAGGACGAGGTCCCCGTAGCAGAAGCCCAAAGGAGGTAACCTGCCAGCTCCATGTCATTGTAGTCCTTATGTGTAGCCTGCTAAATCCAGCTCCTTGCCTTGAGTGGGGTGAAGGTGTCTCTCCACTTAGGGCTTTATGGGAAGCTCAATGCATGGCATGGTATGCTGTGAGCTTCAGCTTAGTGCCCATGGAGGGATGGATTGCCCAGATGGTGAATTACTGCTGAATTTGTCCTATTGATGTTCCATCTGGAGTCTTTGCTTTGAGTGCCCAAACCTTGGGGTGGGCAGGAAAGATGCTGTGCCCATTACAGAGCTTGAGAGCTGGGTGTGAGCTGCAAAACTGGGACCCCAAGTGATCCATGTGAAGGAGGTGCTAGGAGGGTCTTCCATGCAACCACCACTGGGGAAAAAGCAGCTCAGGCTATGCCCTCTCTATCCCTTGGCACTGCCCTTGTGCAGGGATAGCATATGTGGACAGCTGTGTGGCTGGTTGTACCCTGGATGCTCCTTTGGGTACAACTTGTTCTGAAGCCCAGGGGATTTGTGTGGCAACATCATCCACATTGGTTAGAACTTGCCTGATGCCTCTGAGTGTCCCTTAAGCTCCCTTTATAGTGAGCAGGAAGAAAGAAGTGATTCTGAGGCAGAAATGGATTCCTGTGGCAGATCTTTGAGCTGGGGCAGAGGCACCAACAGTGGCCATTGCCTTGTAGTGGACCAGGGCAGAGCCTGCTCAGCCAATGGGTCTCAGGACGAGGGTCTCACCTCTTCCCTTTGTGAAGCCCACCCAGACACAGGTCTGTTAGCCCAAGCACAGCTCTGGCCCAGCCACTCCCAGCAGAAGATACCTTTACCTAGTCTGTAATCCCGGGCAGGTTTTGCAGGGCTTGCCTGGAGGATGAGCATGCCCATGAGTATGAACCACAGGGTAGAACTCCTGATGCCATGACATGCCAGGGGAGCAGCTGGGATGCCCTTGGTCTGCCTTCCTTTGTAGCCCTCTCCCAGCTCCCCGAGGGCAGCACAGTGCCCACCCACAGTGTCTGTCACGGGGCTCCCATGTGCCCCCACACACCACACGGGGCTGAGGTCACGCTCTAGTTTCTTCCAGCTCTGGTGACGAGGGCCAGGCAGCCCTGGCTATTGTGCAGGCGTCTCGAAAGGACTGCGGCGTCTACCGCTGCACGATCAGCAACGAGCATGGCACTGACACCACCGATTTTCTGCTCAGCCCAGAAGGTGAGGAGCCCTCAGCAGCCTGTCCCAGCTGCTGGCTGTGGTGGGGGAGCCTCATGCACCCTGTGACACCATCTCTGCCTCCATGTGCTGATTGATGAGCAATGCCCACCATCCTGTCTGCCATCCCTAGCTGGGACAGGGTGGGATCGTGGCAGGACCTTGACACCTCTTTGCTTTCTGTCTCCCCTAGTGTTGTCAGGATTAATCTTGCGAGAAGAGGTTGAAGGTAAGGGCCACGTGCTGAGCTGTGACTGCTGCCCCTTGCTGTGCTGGGGCCAGGCAGCTCCATGGTGGGTGCAGAATGTGCCCACGTTGTCCCCCCTCACCAGCTCTTCTCTCTGCCAGTTGGAGAGGAGATTGAGATGACGCCCATGGTGTTTGCAAAGGGTTTGGCTGACGCAGGCTACTGGGGGGATAAGCTCTTCGGGCGCGTGGTGAGCGAGGACACGGAAGTGGGTGCTGGTTTCCTGCGCAAAGCCTGTCGTGCCAGAGCCATCTATGGCCTGGAGCCCATCTTTGAGTCTGGCCACACCTGCGTCATCAAAGTGCACAATTTCATTGTCTTTGGGACCAAGAACGAGAACAGCCTCATCGAGAAGAACTACGATATCACCATCCAGGTGGGCATCATTATAAGGCACTATCCACCTCTCCTCCCTGACCCTCCTTGTCTGTGTGTGGGTTGGTCCCCAGTTCTGTGCCCACTTTTACTATTCCCTTCCACTTTTGGAGACATGTTCCAGTGGGCTGGACATGTCCTTGTCATCCTTGGCTTCAGCTCTGCTCTCTGAGCAACAGGGAGCTGCTTGGAGCTTTTCCTTGTCCTTTGACCACCAGAACAGGGAAGCAAACAACTGGCAGTGGTCCCAGGGAGGTGTTGGTGTGAGACGGGGCAGGTCCCTGACCCTTCTGTTTGCATCTCCAGGAATGTAAAGTCCAGAACTCCAGCCGTGAGTACTGCAAGATATTTGCTGCTGAGGCACGAGCTGTCCCTGATTTTGGAGCGGTGCCCGAGTAAGTAAGGTGCTGCTGCTCCACTGGCTTGGCACCCTGGCAGAGTATCCCAGGGGATGGTGGGAGGGTTCCCCACGGTGCTGGCGACGTCCCAAAGGGCTACGTGCTCTTCTCCCACCCTCAGACGGAAGGGATACTGTGGGGGAGGCAAAAGCCAAGGTTGCAGACCATGGTGTGAGCCTCTACTTGCTGCAGTGGGAGAGCTCACCGTGCTGACCCTGTCCATGTGCTCCCACACAGGATAATTCCTCTGTACCTGATTTACCGACCAGCCAACAACATCCCATACGCCACAATGGAGGAGGACCTGGGTGGGCCCTGTGAGCAGTACTGTGTCACTGACAGAGATGGCAGCTTGGTGGCACGAGGCACCTCGGAGATCGTGCTCAAATGCTGCACCTTCCAGCATTGGGTCTACCAGTGGACAAATGGAAACATCCTTGTGACTGATATGGAAGGTAAAGGGATCTCCCTTCTGATTCCTATGGCCCTTCAACCACCTTCTGGGCCGGGAAAGTAGGAAGAGAAGCCCCAGCCTTACCCTCCTGCCTCTCTCCCTACATGCCATGGAGCCCAGCAACCAGGACAATGACCTGCCCTTGGTGCTGGTGTCCATCCTTCTCTGTGCAAGATGAGTTGTCCTCACTCTCCTTGCAGGAGTGGGCTGGAAGTTGACCAACGTGCGGATCGCTACCAACCTGAAAGGGTGAGTGACCCTGAGTTGCTGGGGCAGGGTGGCCCTGGCTGTCCCCAGCTCTGCTGCTCATCTGGTAAAGGGCTGTGGTGCTGAGTGTGGTTGGGCTCTGTCCTTGGCTCCCTGCTCCAGTGGAATATCTTCTGGTGCAAAGCAGGGGCTGAGGGTGGCTGTGTTGGCAGGTACCAGGGGCTGAAGGAGAGCTGCTTCCCCTCCCTGCTGGAGCAATTCCCAGCTGCTCACCGGTGCAACCGTTACTGCAGCATCCTGGGCCTAAAGACGCTGGAGCCAGCCAAGCCCAAGGGTTCCAAGAGCCCCTGCATGGGCAGGAAATCTGCCCAGTCCAGCCCCCAGCTCCAGAAGAAGATGCTGGCCAGTCCCCAGGGCACCCGCAAGGCTTCTGTGAGCCCCAAGAGCTCCCGGAGAGCCACAGAAGCAGGAGAAACCCTGGCAGCCTCCAAACCCAGGTCAGGAGAGAGCAGCAGGGCTGGCCACCCGCAGTAGCTGGGGCCGCTGGGACCCCAACCTGAGCTGCCAGCACCAGCACACGACCAGGCTGGGAAGGGGAGACCCTGGGCAAGAGTCACTGCCTCTGCTCCCCTCCCACCGGCCCACGGTGCTCGCAGTGTGGTGTGTGCTAGTGTAGGTGGCTCAGCTGGGGTCCTGGGGGGCTGTGAGCCGTGGGCAGCGTGGGCCCCTCTCCAATACCTCTCTGCAAGAGCTACTGCTGCTGGTGGAGCCCGTGGGGCCACGTGCCCCTCCACGCTGGGACTCGCTTTCTTCTCTTGACTGTCTCTGTTTGCCTTCCTTTAAGGCAGGGGCTGTCAGAGCTGCTCCCTCAGGTTTTGCAGGCACCCTGCCCCTGCCTGGCTCCCTTGAGTGTACTGGGAGTCCAGGCTGCCCTCCTGGCTCCCAGCACCTCATGTCCTTCTCTGTGTCCTCCACAAAGTGACCAGGCCAAGCCCTGCCAGCACTCTGTCAAGGATGAGAACCCCAGCGGTGCCCAGGCTGTCCCATTTGCCCTGGCACACTGGTTTTGCTGCAGAGGGGTTCAGCTGTGGCTGCAGGGCTCCTCTGCTGTAGTGTGGGGCTCTGGGGTGCAGGCCAGTCCCATGGTGGGGTGCTGGCACCAGTGCCAGCAGCCACACAGGGATAGAATTTTGCCCCCCAGCCCTTTGCCGGGTGGCTGCTGGGGACAGCAGTGCTGCTATGGGTGTTGGCCAGCGTACAGTAAGGATGCTCTACCTCACATGGGACACCCAGGAGCAGGGTGAAGGGGTGATGTCCCCTCCATGCCAGGCTCTGCTTTGGCACACGTGGGTGCCCAGCCCACAGGACTTGCCCCTCCTTGCCCCCTGCCCTACACAGACCCCATACACCCTGCCCAGCCCCATAGCATGACCTGGTCATGCTTGCTTAGTATCACCCCGGCTTGGCTCCTGCTGGACCCCAGTGGGAACTGGCAGCACCCCTCCACATCCTACTGCCCTGTGGTGGGAGGCAGTGATAGACAGACAGTGATGCTCATGCTGGAAAGTAAAGCACCCTGTGCTGCATCAAGCCTCCCTTGTGCCTGTCAGCTCACCCAGGCGTGCAGCAGGTGGCAGAGCATGGCAGTGGGCAGCAAAGCTCGCAGGGAGCCCAGTGCTGCCTGCTCATCCTGCCACAAAGCATCACTCCCCTGGGGCTTTGGAGGAGGGGGCTGAGCCCCAGCGATGCCACCCTGCATGGCAGAGTCCCAAAGAGTGGCTCAGCACAGCCTGGTGGAGGGAAGGGGCTGGGCTGAGAATGTGGCAGGCTCTGGGGTCCTGGTCCTTTGTTGCTGGGTGATTGTAAAATACTGATGTACATAAGGTGGCCACATTGGCAACTGGGTGCTCTCGAGTGCAATAAAGTGGGAAGGACTGGCCTGTTCTCCGGCGCTGTGGTCCCTGCAGGAAGGATGTTCTCAAGCATGGTGGGACAGGGTGGGTTTGTGTTCAGGGGAGGGAAACATCTTCAAGTGATGTCTTTACCCCCATCCACACACGGTGGGGGAGAAGAGGGTGGCCCGGGCCAGATCCTAAAGCTGGCAGCTGGTGGAGGCTTGGCTTGTGAGTTCTGCAGGGAGCACGGGGTGCAGCCTCAGCAAAGGACTTGGTGCCATGCGTGACAGTCACAATCCAGGGCCAGAGGGGGTCTGAGGGCAAGCCATAATTTATTTGGGAGCAGCTCCCTTGTGTCCGTGGGGCAGGCACCTAAGGGTGCTGGTTGCAAGGTGCATGCAGCTGTCTGTCAGCACTGGAGTGGAGAAGATCAAATGCTCAAGTCTGTGTTGGGGTTTTTTCTACCTCTGGGGTCAGGTCTTGCAGGCCCTGGTGTTCCCAAGGCTCTAGGCTGTGCAGATCGTGCGGTTGTAGTGCCCACAGCACTCTGCCAGCCACAGCTCACTCTGCTCCTGCCCAGTCCAGGGCCCTGTGAAGGAGTGTGTCCCGTTCACGAGCACTGAGCTGGAAGGAGAGACACATGGTCAGGACAAGCTGCTGCCCAACCACCTGGGTCCCTGGGCAGAACCAGACAGCTCTGAGGCCCCTCACACCCACCTGGCAAAGAGCTCATTGCAGCAGGTGTACATGGTGTAGCTGGTAGAGCTGAAGTTGGCATAGCTGAAGAATTTCACGCAGTCACCCACCTCCTTTGGCACGTAGAGAAGACCTGCAGGACAAGGTCTTCTGTTGGGACTGGTGAGGGACCATGGATGCAAATCCTGTACCTGGGACTGTGCAGATCCCATATGCCATCCCACCTCATCCCAGAGACAGTGATCCCAGGGAACTCCTTGCAGTACTCCAGGAGTTTCCCTTGAAATTTCCCCATCCCAGCCCAGATGAGGATGAGGGACCCCAGGAGAGCTGTTGAGGTTGATCAGCCCTTGACAGAGCCATGGGGAGGACAGGCCAGAAGCCCCATCCCTGACCATGCATTTAGAGGTGTCTTCAGCTCTGTGCCTGTCCCTCCCTGATTCCTTCTGGCCCTGGGGCAGGGACCTACCTGCCAGACAGGCATTGAGCATGGAGACACAGATGCCAGTGAGCAGGGCTCGCAGCACCACGGAGGCAAGGTCACCCTTGCGCTGGGGGACCATGGAGGCTGTGGGGGCAAAACAGACTGAGGTGAGTCAGGTCCTTCCTCCCACTCTACCCTGGGCTGGGACAGATAGAGGACATGTCCTCAGTCCCCAGATGCCACTGCTCCATTGTGCCCTGCCCACGCCAACCTCTGGTGTCTGGAGACAGGGTGATCCCAGCCAGCACCCAGCACACTGTCTGCCCCTCCAGGCAGCCATGGGTGCTGGCAGAGTGCTGTGCCCACCCTGCACCCATGGGTGCATTCAGTGCTCTCAACACTGGAGTCTCTGCTCTTTGCCCCATGGCTGGGTGGCACACAGGCTTGTGGGACATGCATGTGCTCTTGGCCATGGATACAGTGCAAAATCATCACCTCATGCTAATCCTGTTTCTTACCAGTGTGCTGACAGAGACCAGACATGGAGGGTTGAGGGCAGCAGATTCCTCCTGCCTCAGCTGAGCCCTTGCTCACTGGCCCAGGATCCCCCTGCCTCATGCCCAGGCACATAGGGCACAGGTCACACTCACCCAGGCCTCCCAACATGATTCCAATGGAGCTGAGGTTGGCAAATCCACAGAGGGCAAAGGTGGTGATGCTCTCGGCTCGCTCCTGGAGGGCACAGAAGCAGGGGACAGTCACCTCCATACAGGAGCAGACCCAGAGCACCCAGAGCTGAGCACCATGTTAGAGCTGCCAGCCCAGACAGGTTTGATGGAAATAAGTCCCCCACCCCAACCCTTTCTCTTTCAGCTATATTTGGGAGCAAGGATGATGGTGATAGGCAGCCTGCCCCTGGGAGAGCCTGGGCTGGAGGGACAGGGAGGCCTGGAGCACCATGATCTGTCACATCAAGGAGTTGGATAAATGGGAAAGGGCTTCACCAACTCCTTCAGGGTGATCCTATACCCAGCAGTTAGTGAACATCCAAGTCTAGGTGGCTGTAGGTACCTTTCCACCCCCACCACCATCATCCTGACTCAATCTTAGAGGACTTTTCAACTTCAATGATTCTATGATCCCTCTGCCTGCCCACCACCCATCTGCCTGGCCAGGTCCCATGCCCCATTCCAGCTAGCTCCATCCCTGCCCTTTGCCCAGCAGGGTGGGCAGGTGCCCCTCACAGATATCCACTGCTTCTGGCTCCCATTCCACTCCTCCAGGCCTGCCAGACGGTTCTTCTTGTACGTGGACAGCTTCTGGTATGCCACAAACTCATTCAGGAAGATCTTGATCCCCAGGAGCTCAGCCACCACCGGCGAGTCTGCCCAGTCTGCCCCCATAAGAAAGGCCACGGGCATGAGCACATAGGAGCAGATCACCTGGAAAAAAAGCACCCCAGAAGGGAACAACTCAGAGCTGACCTTATGCAGCGTTCCCAGCTTGGACACCCACTGCCAGCACTTGCCAAACACCCAGCAAGCGTCTCTGCAGCCTACTGAGGCAATGGGCAAAGGTGGGGGTGAGTGGGAGATGCAGGATCTGGAAGCCCAGACCATGGGGCTGCCCTTGGGGATACCTGGAAGGTGAGACCCTCGATGTCCACCATCTCCCCGAACCAGCGCAGAGCAGCGTTGATGAACTCCAGCACCGCCAAGAAGGCAATGAGGTTGGCTGCAATGTTGGCCACGAGGCCCACAGAGGCAGCTGCCCCATTGCTGGCAGCTTCCAGGATATTCTGCTCTTCCCTGCATTGAAAAAGACCCCAGTGTACTCATAGAGCCAGATCAGCTCTCACTGCATGGAGGTTTGCACACCACAGGCTCTGCCAGCCTCGGGCCACCTGTGATGTCCACTTGTGCCCCGAATGGCAGTGGCAGGACAGGTGGAGCCCCACTCCACCAGCCCTCTCCACACTCACCCACTGGAGAGACGGATGCTTGCCTTGCCCTTGAACTTGGACTGCTCCACTTCGGGGTAGACGAGTTTGGACATGGCGAGGGCGCAGGGCGCAGCCATCACGGAGGCCGCGATCAGCGACGCCGCGTCGATCTGCAGCGTGCAGACCAGGGGCTCAGGCACCTCCACGAGGCTGTGCCCCACGACCTGCCACCCCAGGGCATCGGCCACTTGCACTCAGACCAGTTCAGGGCTCTCCATTTGCTCAGGGTGGGGAAATGGGCTGGTTTTTCCCCGTGTGCATAGGGCAGCTCTCCTGGCAGCTCTCCTGGATGGAGGCATTCTTGGAGCTGCAGCAATCCTGCCCTCAGGGATGTGAATCTCTCCTGCTGTTTGACCTAATCATGATGGTTCTTTTCCCTTCCTTGTCCCTTCTTTGCTGGTATCAGAGCAACAGGGCGTGTAACATTGCGACATTCTACCTGCTGACAAAGCTCCCAGCCTTACCCCTCCCCTGGGAATGTCTCATTTCTCTGACATTCCACCCTGGGTTCTCTGTTTAAGGAGACTAATTAATGTTTAAATAGCAGGAGCTCAGGCAGCAGGTCAAGGGGAATGGTTTATTCCCCATTACAGGGCACTGATGAACTGGAGAGGGCATCCCCATGGGGTTGGGGCCAGGAACACTGAGACAAGGCTGGAGGAGCAGGGCTTGTTCAGCTGGGAGAAAAGAGGGCTGTGGTGGAGGGGAGTATTGATGTTTCTGACTACTTGAAGGGGGGTTGGAGGGAAGACACTGCTCAGTGGTGCCCAGTGAAAGGGTGAAAAATCACCAGCACAGTTTAAGTGGGGAAATTCCAGTTGGATATAAGGAAAAAATTGTTCCTTGTGACCAAGGCACCTATGCAGGTGCAGGAGATCTCCACCCATGGTAATGTTCACCATCAACCTGGACAAGGCCCTGGGCATCCTCTGGGGTTTAGGCATAACCTCATTAGGGCAGGAGGGTGGATCAGAGTCCCCCAGAGAGTCCTACCAGGCTAAATTATCCCATAATTCAGTGGGATTTGCCCTGCTCACTGTGCAGAAACACATGGCGAGGGCTCCATGGCACTGCCTTGTACCTGGCAGGGCTCTGAGATTCTGGCCAGGCCAGCAAAGGTGAGGCTGGACAAGGTGTCTTTAGAGCAAAGTGAGGCTGGACATCCTGCCCTCATCCTGCTGATGGAAGGGGGCCATGGGGCACCTGCTGGGGGTCTTCTCCCACCCGCAAGCCCGGGGCAGTTCTTCCGAGCCAGGACCCTGCAGTAGGGAGCACATGGCACACTCACCCCAAAGGATATGTAGGCACCCATCACACTGCCTGCGATGGTGGAAAAGCCACCAGTCATCACAGCATGGATTTCTGACAGGGTCATGTCTGCGAGGTACGGGCGGATGAGCAGTGGTGCTTCAGTCTGCAGGAGAGAAAACCCTGCTGTTCTTGAGATGGGGCCACACAGGTCTCCTAGGAAGGGAGGAAAAGACCCTTCCAAAGGAAGAGAAGACCTTTTCTCCAGGGCAGTCTAAGCTGCAAGCACCAAGGAGCTGTATCTCCTGTCCAGGACCTTACCTGTCCGACAAAAATGTTCCCTGCCACACTCAGGGTCTCAGTGGGAGTTGTGCCCAATGAGACCTGAAGTATCCAGGAGATCTGGGGAAAGACAAAGGCACCACGTTGACAGAGGCTCCTGACACCCTGCCAACATCCTTGTGCAGCAGGGCACTCTTTGGCTCCTCAGACTGCACGGAGGTGATCTTGGAAAGCAACCCCAGACCAAGCAGAAACATCAGGTCTAGGGTTGGGCTTTCTCAGGAGGACATGCAACAAAGAGGGGGTTTGTGTCTATTCTTTTAAGCAGGACAAATCACCCCAAATTAGTACCATGACAATTTTCCTGGGGCATCCCATAGTAGTCAGAAAACCTACCAGGTTCTTCCCCTTTCCACAGCCATCCCAGAACCAAAGTGAGGCCCTACCTTGAGAATGAGCCACTGCATGACGCCGAGATAGTAGAGGATGGACATCACACAACTGAAGAAAACAATGATGGGCAGGCTCTGCAGGAAAGGCAGCAGGGAAGGGGGTTAAAGGAGAGCTGACCCACACATCCAGACACACCTGGGGACCAAGCCCCTCTGTCCCATGAGCTGGGCATTGGCATGGTGTTGCACAGCCAGCCCATGCTATTGGAGTGCTACAACACTAGGCCAGGCTGGCAGGAGGGACAGAACCAGTGCCAATCCCCCATGGGATTGAGGAGGACCACAGATGGATGCAAAGCTGAGGGAGACCCATCTCTGAGATGCTTGAGCTCTGCTGCAGCAGATCTGGCTGCATTTAGATCTGTGCTGTCCAGGACCCAACAAGGAGCCAGAGCAGAAGAAAACCCATTCCCCAGCTGACCTGGAAGGCAAAGACTTCTTCAATGAGTTCGTTCCCAAAGACGAAGCTGGAGCCAGCTTTGGTGTAGCCCAGGAAGTACTGCAAGGGAAGAAGTTAGATGGTAGGACAGAGATCTCCATTAGCTCCATCCCTGACATCTCAATTCTGCCTAGCTATACCTCCAGTCCCACAGCTCACTTCACTGCTCACCAGAGAATGGCCCTCAAAACCTAAGCTGGGGACACTGGTGGGTTGTCCCAAAGTCACAGAGCTCTACTACAGCCTGCAAAGGAGACCACACTGAGGGGTCTGGGCTGCTGCAGAAAACCAAGGAAGAGCTGGCTTTCCTCCATTCCCAAACAAAAATGTTTGTGTCTGTGCAGTCCCTGCCACATCCCCACTCCATGCCACCCTCTGCTCTTCCTGCTAATCCCAGGGTGCAAGCACAGCACAGGATGAATAGATGCAGTACCTGGATCTGGTCACCCAGCCACTGGAAAGCTTGGGTGCCAGGGGTTGTTCGGATGACGAAGAGCCCAAGTAAGAACTCCAAGCCAAGACCCCAGAAAACAGCTCTCCAGGACACCTGGAGACAAAAAGCAGAACAAGGACTGAGATACTGTCAAGGCCTACAGACTTCCCTCTCTGGCTTCTGGCCAGTGTGACAGCTGCATGTGGCAAACACCACACACTGTGCCCTGGGTGAGGGTCATGGGGAGACCAATAAAGTGTCACAGAAATCCACAAACATGGATTGGTGGCAGAGGAAGATAAATTGGTGGATCTCTGGTACTGGCTGGAATATAACTCATCAGTTTGGCTCAGGAGGAGGTGAGCACAGAGACCTCCTGCTGGTTTGACTGGCAGCACAGACCTGCTGGATCAAAACTGCCTGTTCATTAACCCTCAGGAGGAGGAGGAGGAGGGAGGGTTTGCTCCAAACATTGAAGCAGGTTGGGCTGGAAGTCACTGGGACTTCAGTCACTTCTGACCAAGACCCCCAAGGCACCTGAAGCTTAGGCCCATCCTCCACCCACAGCAGGTGTGTCTGGTGCTGGGTCTCTGGGTCTGACCCACTCCGAGGGACACGGTGGAAAATAGGATGGAGGAACCATGGGGGTGCTCGGGGTTGGGAAGGTGGAAGGGGAGCAGGGGGAAGGAGAGCAGTGAGCTAAATTTGGGGTCCATCCACCCAGGCAGTTCAGCTGCCCAGGCTGTTCCCAGCTTAGCCCAGAAGCTCTGCTGGGCTTCTGCTTCCTCCACAGAAGGGGATCCTCCCCACCAGGGGATGCCTGTGGGAAGGAAGCACTTGTCCCCCACTGCTCGATGGTCACCTCCTGCCAGAGGACTGATTGTCAAGCCACACCGCCGTGGTGCTTGGAGCAGGCAAACAGGAACAGCACCAAAAAGCAGAAACCACCGAATGAGATGAGCTGCTCTGGGTTTTTGGCATTGTCCAAAATTAGCCAGGCTAACAGGCCTCCCAGGAGGCCTCCATACAGCAGCCTGTGAAGGAAACCCCAGACTGTCACCGAGAGGACGTCCCTGTGAGCTCCCTGATGGTGTGGGAGATGCCACTGTAAAGTGGCATCTGAAGAAACCTGGGGCTCAGACACAGACAAGGGGTGTGAACAGCCATCACGGTACCGAGGCAGAGCAGCAAGACATTTCTGCCATGGCTTTTACATGGTCCCCAGCCTGGGCCATGCCTCATCATTTGTCAGGTGCCTGCATGGCACTAGGGCACACGTTCAATGCCACCAGCTCTGGTCGCACTGGCAGGGCAGCCACAGGGAAGGGACCTGGGCACTGGGCAGGATCTGGCCCTGCCTTCTCCTGACTCACCATTTCAGCCACGGCCAGAGCTTTTGGAAGCATTTCCCAATGGGGTGGAGGAGCAGCAGTACCTTTGCCCCACAGTGCTTCTTGAAGAAGCTCCAGCAGATGAAGAAAACAGCCACAGCAGTCATGACCACCAAGGCAAGGGCTCGCTGGAAGTTGAGGTAGCAGGCCGCAATGAAGTAGCACAGATAGGCTGGAGAAGGAACATTTGGGGTCAGAAACATTGAGACTGTAGAATCATGGGTTCATAACAATGACTGGAGTCAACAAGGAGGTTCATTTCCTCCAAATGTCCTTCCCTGGCCACCCTTGAGGCTCCCATCTCTGTGTGAGAAGAACTTAGGGAGCACCACCCCAGCAGCAAGCAGAAGGGACACAGTAAACTCTTTGGGTAGGAGGAGAAAGAGGAGGAGGACAGTGAGGTGCAGGTAGTCCTGGACAGGAGTGTTAGAATGAGGAGGGGACAGGCAACCTCCACACAGGTGACCATGCTCAGTACATGGGGCCTGGGGGCACAGTCAGCCAAAGGGATATGGAAGTGAGGTCTCAGTTCTGGGAAGTTCTCACCTACTCCAAGGAGTGCCAGGACAATCCTTCTCAACACCTTGGCATGAGCCTTGCAGAATTGCTTTGCCTTGGATGCTGGCTGCAGGACCTTCCTGAGGAGAGTCACATGCCAGAGATGTGAGACACACAGAAGATGGATGTGGAAGTGCAACCCAACCCAAACCAACCCAACTGAAACCAACTCAACAGAGCCAGGTCATGACCATGCCTCCCACAGCACACTTCCAGCAGCAGCATGGTGGCACAGGTGTGCTGTGGTCCACACACCCCAACACCCTGGGCACCTTGAGTGGGGGCTGGCTCTGAGTTGCTGCTACGGGGACAGAGACCTGCAGGCCACATGGAGACATCAGACATTGTGCCCCTGTATGGTCAATATGACCCTACTCTGCTTCCAAATCAGGTTTGTGTCTGGCTGAGCACACACATCTGTGGGGGTTATCCTACCTGCGGTAGGAGGAGAATCTTCCTTTCCTTTCTCCTGTCCTCTCCTCTTTGCTCTCACCATGTGGACCATCACATTCCTCATAGGGATTCTCCTAGGAAACATCATTACCTGGAGCACCCTGTACTGGGAAGGGAAGGGGAAGGGGAAGGGGAAGGGGAAGGGGAAGGGGAAGGGGAAAGGGAAGGGGAAGGGGAAGGAAAGGGAAGGAAGAGAAAGGAAAGGAAGGGAAAGGAAAGGAAGGGAAAGGAAAGGAAGGGAAAGGAAAGGAAGGGCAGGTGAACTCACCTCAGACCTGAAAGCTGGGTTATCTGTGCCTGTCTCAAGGCTGTCCAAGTTTATCTGGTTTCCTTCCATCTCCTAAAGTTCTGCAGCTTCAATGCATTAGAGAAACAGCACTAGGAGGGACCAACATTGGCTGGGGAGAGAAAGACAGGACAAATGTCCAATCCTGCTTTTCAGTTTTGGGTCTCTGAGAGGAGAACAGCCTTTGCAGCAAGGATTCAGAGCAGCTCTTACACCAGCAAGCACATCAAGGGACCATGTCATGGGGTCCTCAGGCCATGAGGCTTGTGTGCTGACTTCCTTGTTCTCCTGTAACTCTGGGGAGACCTTTGTTCTTCCATGCTTCCAAGGAATTACAGGAGAGTATTAGATGCAGCAGGGAGAACTGGCACTCCTACTCCAAGTTGGTGGCAGTGGCCACCAGCCCCCGTGAGCCCCTGTGCAAGTGGGATTTCTCAAAAAATAAATCTGGCTGCATCCCTCATCAAAAAGTCTTGGTGCAGCTGAGTAAGATAAGGAAGAAGGCCCTTTCATGTTGATAACTAGCGCAGTGCAGGAGTGTGGGGTAGGAATAAGTGGTAGTTTGCATGGGGACTGGTCCTAAAGGAGGATGATACTGGGAGAACCAGTCCAGCAAAGCTGGAAGAACCAGTGTTATGCCAGGGCAGAAAATCTTGGAGCATCTTTCCATTTGGGCACTCTCCCAGT